>NW_026057584.1:65167840-65232122 GCF_023721935.1 Panthera uncia | reverse complement strand
ATATATATACTTTAAGTTCAAGTTAGACTTTATCTGACATTCACTTGGTTAAGGCAGAGTATGTCCAGAACTGAGCCTTCACTGTACAGGGTATAGGTTCTGGGATATTCTGTGCAGCTCCTCACTAATAATGTAAGGGCTCATTTGTACACTCCATAGAGACTGTTCTAAATCCATCATGAGACCTTCTAAAAGGGAGAGATGAGTATGCTAGGAAACAATGCAAAATGAGCTATGAAACAAAAATAACAAAGCAAATGAAAAATCCATTGCCATGAAAAAGAGTTAGCATACCCATGAGTGGACAAGTCATACCTGAGAAAAAACATTCAGATCACTAAAGTACTTTGAAGGAGTTTTAAAACAAACTTACTCTTCAAAGGGTGTCTATGAAATTGGCAAGTGATTGTAAGAGAACAGATGAATGTGAAAAACACTAAAAATTATTTTTGGAAAGTAACCATTAATTTTAAAAATTAAAAAAAAAGCCATTAACTTTTAACATTAATTACCCATTATTTTTACAAATCAGTACATTAATTCAGTAGTAAATTGGACATAACTGAAGACTTTGATAATAAAATTATGTAGATTTCTACAATTCAACAAAAGATAGTGCCTGTGAAAGAGAAATTAAGGTATAGTAAGGAGCTATAACATGTATCTAAGAAACTTTAAAGAAGCAGATAATAGAATGACTTCATACCATTAAGAACAATGAAAAATATTAAAACATTTTCAAGTAAAATTACAGATTTCCTCTACAGAAAAGACAATCATATTACAAGTAGGATTTACCTCAGCAATAATTATGTCAGAAGACAATGGAATATCTTCAAAGTACTGAGGAACAATATCTTTGAACCTGGACTTCTGTGTCCAAACTATTAAGTTATTACACACACACACACACACACACACACACACATATCAAAACAGCTTATTGCTATTAAGACAATAAAATAAGACCTCTCAAAAGGGAAACAAAAGTGACAACAAAGATAGCATCTCTTATACACAGAATCACTTTAAATCAAAGGAAAACTATGATAGAAATCACTAGGATCTAAAGCATTTCTGTTTATCTGGATACCGTGCTGTGAGTTATTTCTCTTCACTACTAAAAGAAGCTAGACATTCAGAATATTTACAACACAGTGTGTTAAGCGGAATCCTGTCTTCCCACTAATCAAGTTAAAATGAGTCTTAAGACAAAGACATTTTTCTGCATGATTGAAAGTAATAAATTTCCTGTGCTGTTTTCTTGCCATTTAATGTCCATGAAAAGTCCTCTCTGCATTTATAAATGTAAACTTTTATGTTTGTTAAAATTATGAAACATTTAGAAAAATAGAGAAGTCAGAATATGTGACTAGATTTTAAGATTACAATGGTTCATTCATTAGATTTATTGTAAATATTTCAGGTTTAACTGAATTTAAATTAAAACCAAAATACTAAAGTTTAAAATATGTGTATTGAAATTATTCTTATCAGAACTATCCTTTTCGCCTCAATTATGAAGACTCCAGTATAATTTCTATTATTTAGAACAATAGCTTAGAAATTTTTATTCTTTTGCAAGAAGTTTAAAAACTAGCTTAAAAAATGAACATGTTTCTAAAGTGTTTGTTCTTCACTCACTCCACAGGCTGTCATCGATAACGTATTGTACCAAGAAGAAAAATAACCCTAGGCAGCAGGAGTGGTATTCTAGAAAGAAAGGTGAGCAACATATCATAAAACACATTGAAAAAAATAAAGTATTCTAAAATAAGATAACAAATTCATTCATACTTCACATGGTTTGAGATAGGAAGTGGGAGTTCAAAGAAAGGTTAAAGCTTGTTAATATCCTTTTCTTCAGGGGACTGATATGCTGATTTCCTGTAGAATGTTTTACTAAAATATGAATGTAAGTATGGTTATGAGTTGTTATTAGTAATCATTAAAAGAACAGAAAAAGGACGTCTAACTCCTTTACCTTTGTGTATTTTTGAAATGTCTTAATAAAAAATTTTTAAATTCTCACATGCGATAATTTATTATATTACTAATGTATATGTATATATATTATTCATGTATTATATGTATGGTAAAGTATAAAATATTATTAGGAAACATATACACCACACTCATGATAGTGGTTGTCTCTGATTCAGGGTACTATTAGAAGGAGGTGCGGATATGGCTTCAAGAGAATGCTTTGTGTTATGCAGCAGAGCCTTTAGGCAACATGTCATTTCAGAATCTTGGGGTAAAGTACAATGACATAACTCCTTTCACGTCTATGTGTGATTTGGGGAAAGGAAAGAAGAGAAAGTGAGGAGAGCAAGAAGTCATCAGACTTGTGTTTCTGGAATTTTCATGTCCAGCTTTCATTGTTTGTTAGGGGGAGCACCAAGGAAGATTAGATAAGTTGAGGGTAAAATATTCCACTATTCCAGATCTTTCAGCTCCTGAGTAGAGGTTTCTCTCAGAAGTTTCCTAGCATCAACCTGAAGCATGATTACGATAAAATGAACTGGGTAGAGGTGTATCTTCTCAGTTGGTCTGAAACTGACCTTGATATTTCTCTGAAGTGTCTCAATTCCTATATGGTGTGAACTGTGTCATATGCAGTGGAGGTGCCATGACGGTTAAGCTAAGGTGACTCCAAAACCGAGGATTGGGCAGAGGATAAGGCTGCTGGTGGGGACATACAGTGAGGTAACCAATTTGAAAAACAGTTTGGCTATTTTTAGAAAACTTAAACACATACCTACTATACCACCCAGCCATTAGATACTTACTCGGCACAAATGAAAAATACAACCACAAAAATATTTTTACATTAATTTTCATAACGACTTCATTTGTAATAATGGCCAAAACTGGTAACAATCCAAATGTCCATTAATCAAAGAATGGATAAGCAAATTGTATTATATTCATATTTAACAACAAGAAACAAATTATTGGTACATTCAGCCACTTGAATAAATCCCAAAATAATTGTGAGGAATGAAAGAAAGTACACCCAAAAAAGTGGATATTGTTATTCAATTTATATAAAATTCTAGAAATTGGAAACAAATCTAGAGCAACAGAAAGCAAACAGATGTTTTCCTGGGGAGTGGGTGAGGATGTATGATGAGATTTAGATCACGAAAGGGCCAAAAGAAACTTCGAGAATAATAAAAATGTTCATTATTTTGCTTGTGGTGAAAATTGCTTGGGTTGACACAAATGTCACAACTTATCAAATTGTACAGCTATATGTACACAGTTTGTTGTATACCAGTTATATCTCAATTAATCTGTAAAAAATATTTAAAATGTGCCAAACCCTCTGCCAAGAGCAACAGAGGTTTTGTGCTCCACATGCACTGTTGATATATGGCAGCATACTACAGTTGTAGCTTACTGTGAGAAAATATATACCCTCTGTCCTTTATAATAGTTCTTTTACTTGGAGGAACATAGATTCCATCACAAAATGAGTACTATCTATATTTTAAAGACAACATAGCATGATTATTCTGATGACAAAAACTAAAAATAGAGAAATCAGATTTATCATATATTTATGAATGACAATAACCAATATTAATGAATATTTCAAGATATGGTTATTCTTATCTAATGCCAGTGGTAATATCTTACTAGAAAAAATTATGACAGTGTAGATCACAGTACTAATTTTGCATTGTTATTGACTGACATTTGAAATTAGCCTCATGAAATAATTAGGGATGTTCTTTGTAATACAGTATTAACAGAGGCTATCTATGCCTGGGTCATAAAGTAAAAGATATTTCAGTTTTTCCTTTTGTTCATCTTTGTTAAAATTTCTTGCCATCAGCATACATTAATCTTGGGATAAGTTAGTTTCCCTGAATAGCCCAATGAAAATAATAACTTTCCATGTACGTCTCACTCTCCATCTCCTTGACCTGCTTTGTTTCCATTCATAGTATTTATGCCATCTGACATCCTTTTTGGTTGTTTTGCTATTTGTTTATTCCTGTGTCTTTCCCGCTAGAAATTCAGCTGCACGAGTGTGAAGAATATTTTTTTGCTTTTTTTTTATTTCTCTACTGAGAATAGTTCCTGGCATGTAACAGACATCCAATTAATATTTTTGAATAAAAGAAAAATGGCAAGAAGTGCAATTTAAAAAATGATATAATCAGTAGGAAGGCAAACTCTTTTGTATCTTGAATTGATTCAAGGCACAGAGTGGTTGTGAAATAAATAAGAGTATTTTTTCTCTTCTAATTTGCATTTTCAAAGTAGTAGTCCCTCTTTTCCACGGTTTTGCTTTCTTCAGTTTGAGTTACCAGTGGTCAGCCGAGGTCCTGAAGCAGATAGGTGACCTTCCTCCTGACATACTGTCTGAAGGTCAATAACAGCCTAATGCTGCATCACAGTATTTGTATCATTCACCTCACATCATCTCATCATGTAGACATTTTATTCTCTGGCATCATCACAGGAAGAAGAAGAGTGAATAAATAAGATGTTTTGAGAGAAAGCACATTCACATAACTTGTATTACAGTATATTGTTATAATTGTTTTATTTCATTATTAGTTATTATTGTTAATCTTACTGTACCTAGTTTATAAGTGAAGCTTTATCATAGGTTTTATGTAAAGGAAAAAGAGAGTATATATAGGTTCCAGTTTTATCCATGGTTTCAGGCATCCATGGGGGTCTTGGAATGTATCCCAGGTGCATAAGCGGGGGACTACTGTACAGAGCAGGCTTCCTCAATACAAATCCCTCCTTTCTCCCTCTGGTTTCTCAGGGGATTCCTCTTCTCTTATACTCAGTTGCTGGCTGACACTTCTCTGCAAGCTTTTCTCTCATCTCCCTCTCCTATTACTCCTCTTGCTTCACTTGTTTGCTTTGTGCTTATGTGAGTCAGAGAACCTCATCTAGTGTAGCAAGTCGTCCCCCAAAGGGAAGAGAGTCATAGGTACATCTGTTGCTCAGTCTCCTCATCCTCACCTCCTGGGAAGTCTAAACAATCCTGAAGAAGCCCTGGGGAGAAGTTTTGAGAAAAAGTTTATACAAAAATAATTATCACTCAAAATGAATTGAGCTTAAGTATATGTACGTTTTTGTTGATCTATGTGAAAAATAAGCCCAAAGTATAAACTTCCTGATTGAGAACACCCAGGACACCCATGGGTTCTGTACCAGGGCTATATCCTAATTGAGGGTAAATCATCCCAGGAAAGCCAGTGGTTCTGAGCTACCCTGCAAATAAGTGCTGAAGGAAAGCCCACAAGAGGACAGTGAAAGCTAAGAAATAATTCAACAGAACTTCAGGGTACAAGACCAACATACAGATACCAGTTGTGTTTCTATATACCAGAATTGGAACAATCTGAAAAGATTAATTAGGAAAGTAACTCCACTTATAAAACCATATAAATGAATATAATACATAGGAATAAATAACCAAGGGAATCAAAGATTTATACAGTGAAAACTATAAAATATTGCTGAGTGAAATTAAAGATGACCTAAATAAATGTCTGTGATGGGGATGTGATCAGTGTACCGTCTTGAAATTAGGTACAAAGATTCCTTCCACTTTATTTTCCTTCTCAAAATTGTTTTTACCTCTTCCAGTGCTCATGTCTTACTACATATATTTTAGAATTAAATTCTATGTAATTTTTAGAACAGTCTTGTTCATATTTTCCAAACACCTTGCTAAGATTTTGATAGGCATGGCATCAAACCTGTACATGACTTTGAAGAGAATTTATATATTTATGATGTTGAATCTTTCAATTCATGAACTCAGTATGTGCTCCATTTATTTAGATTTTCTTTGATTTCTTTCATCAGTGGTTTATAGTTTTCGGCCTACAAGTTCTGTGATGTTTTGCTAGATTTATACCAAAGTGTTTTTGAGTAGATATAAAGAATATCGTATATTTAATTTTAGTATCTGAGTGTTATTGTTAGTATATGGAAATTTAATTATTTTTTTACATTTGTCTTGCATCATATAATATGCCTGAACTCACTTTTTTAGTTCTAGGATTGTGTGTGTGTGTGTGTGTGTGTGTGTGCGCGCGCACGCGCGCATCCCTTAGGATCTTCTGCATAGATAATCATAACATCTGCAAATAGGGATGCTTTTATTTATTTCTTATCTCTATCTCTGTCTTTCTCTCTTGCTAGCATTTCTTGCCTTATCGCACTGTGTAGAACTCTACCATATTGAATAAGAGTCTTAAGAACAGACATCCTTGCTCTGTTATTAATCTTAGAGGGAAAACATTCAGTCTTTTACCATTAAGAATAATATTCTTTGTAGGCTTTTTGTAGATTTTTTTTTTATCAGTTAGGGGAAGATATCTTTTATTTCTAGTTTTCTGAAGGTGTTTTTTTTTTTATCATGGATTGATGTTGAATTTTATCAGATTAAATTAAAATGGTGGATTACATTGAATGATTTTTGAATATTGAACTAGCCTTTCATCCCTAGACTAAACCCCATTTGGTCATGGTATATAATTCCTTTTCTATATGCTCAATTTCATTTGCTAATATTCCATTAAGAATCTTGTATCTATTCATTGCAGATAATTGATTTATAGTTTTATTTTTTTGTACTATACTTGTCTGATTTTGGTATTAGGGTAATACCAGCATCATAAAATTGAAAGATGTTCTCTTCTCTTGTGTATCTTGGAAGAACCTATGCAGAATTGAAGTTAATTCTTTTTAAAACATTTGGTAGAATTTTCTAGTAAATTTATCTGTTCCATTTTTAAGTTTACTATTTATTTCCTCTGTTCCCTCCCTTTTCCTGCTGAGCTCATCAGCTGAGCTTTTGTTTTGGTTACTGTATTTTTCAGTCTAAAATTTACCTTTGGTTCTTCTTTATATCTTTGATTTATTTCCTGAGACTCTCTACTTCTTTTCAGGTATTTCTTATTTTTTTAATTTGTTTCAAATGTATTTGTAATTACTCATTATGGCTATTTTATGATGGGTGTTTTAAAATCCTTGTCATTTATGTCTAACATTTCTGTAACCTCAATGTTGATGGCTGTTAGTTATCATTCTCCATTCAATTTGACATTTTCCTGCTTCTTGGTTTGACAGGTGATTTTTGATTGGAAATTAGACATTTTGGGTACCATGTTACGAGAAATTGGGTCTTATTTAAACATTTTGTTTTTCCTTGTTTCTTCTGACACTGTTGCCGCAGGAGAATGAAGATATTGAGTAACTACTGCCAAGGGGGTAAAAGTCCAGCTTTCCCACTGGTGGGTACAAGAGGCTCCTCCTTATGGTTTTGTGGAGTGGAAATTTCAGCACCTCGCTGGGCCTCTCCTGATCCCACCCTGCCTAGGAAGGGCATATGTGCCCTCTTGCCATTCTACATCTGGCCTCCACCAATGTGGGGTTGGGGACAGGGGGCTGTATTAATGCTGGGTGGCAAAAGCTGTCTCCACTAGGCCCCCTTTTACACCTTGTCACAGGAAAAGGAAGGCAGCCTCTTTAATGCTGGATGGGGGTGGATGCTCAGGTTCTCTCCAAGGTCTTCACTGACATCACAGGAGTTTTGGGAGGCTCATTAGTGCTTATTGGGGAATCTAAGCCTCAACCTTCGTTGACATGACCACTGTAATGGGGTTGGGTGTATTGCTAACAGTCTGGTGAGGGTGGAAGTTGAGCCTTGCTTGGCTTTTGTTGGCATGACTATAGCTGGATCCTTTTTTGTTGTTTTGGCTGGATTAGAGAGGTTATTATCTCAAATTTTTCTTCCTCTACTGCCCCTTTCCTGTTTTGTTTGATTTTGTTTTGTTTTATTTTGGCTGTTCGCTTTTCATTTTCAAGTTTCTGGCTTTTCTAATGCCATGTATGGGGTATAAAATGCAAAAAGAAACCCAAGAATCTTAATATCATGTCATCACTTAGGTCCCAGGGTCCTTAACCAGTCTGCCTTATCCCAACCTTTCAGTGTCTTCCTATGTTTATTTTATAAATAGTTTCATCATTTTAGTTGTACATAGAAGGAACAGTAGGTAAAGTAGTTCTACTCTGTCTTCCTTGAAGCAGAGGTAAAAATAAAATTCTATTTTAATATAACTGTTCTGTACAATTTAATAATTCCCTGCCTTTTTCTATGCTGTTTTCTCTGTTTGTAATATATACCCAGCCACACCTCTCTGGCAAAGTGGCAAACTTCTCATCATTCTTCATGACAGAGCTGAAGAATTTCTATTTTGTTAAATCTTCCCTAACCTCCATTTCTCTGACTGCAGTCACTTATGCTATTGCTGCACTATATATAGCACTACATGAGCACACTAACCCCAGTTTATTTTAACTCTTTGTTGAAACAGCTGTCTTTCTTATTGTCTTCCATTACAGAAGGGATGGTGCCTTGTTCATATTGTATGCAAAAAAAGGTACAGTGTCTGACAACACTACAAAAAACCCTGAATGTCTTTTATCTCTCTCTCTCTCTCTTTTTTTTTTTTAGAGAAAGACAGAGCAAGTGTGTGTGACAGAGAGTGGGGGAGGGGCAGAGGAAGAGGGAGAGAGAATCTCAAGTGGGCTCCACACTGAAATAGAGAGTCAGGCACTTAACCAACTGAGCTATCCAAGCGCCCCATGCTGAATGTGTTTTAAATAAGTAAATGGACATAGGGAAGACGGAATATCAGGTTTTAACTGGAAAGTAAGACTAGGTTTTTTTTAGGAATATAGATTGAAACAATGGAAACAACACTTTAATAAATATGAAGTGAAGAGATGTGAATGAGTAATAATTAAATTTCATTTTATTGCTAATTGGTAGCTTTCTGGAAGACACAAAGTGAGAGATATGGGGGGAAAGAGATATGAAGTAAATGTAATAATTCTGGTTTTCCCACCTCTGTATTAGTGTTACTACAAAATAATCCATTTACTCCATCCACTTGAAGATCTTATTATCTCAGTTAAACTGAAAATTTCAGTTGGAAATGTGAATAAGGAAAGTTGATATGAGCTAAAAGGACATTAATTGCCATGCATCTTAGTGATGAGTTTTCATTTGTTTAATAAATTTAAATAATATATATGTACGTTAATCATATATTGCTCTCTTATGCATCTAGCAGGATATTGATAGCTGTAGTAAACTTTCAGACTACGATTAATTAAACTAGCTGTTGGTAAATGGTAAGTGACAATTTGTGCTGATTTTAGGGGAAATGAGGGTTTGGTAAATGATAGATTTCTTTCAAGTCAGCCTAAGTATCATTAATGAAATTAAAAGCTCAGTGGTCTGTGTTTTTATGAATCTTCCAAGTGATGCATCCATGTTTACAGACCATTGAATTAGAACACACTGTTTATATTAATACATTAAGTAGGAAAACCCTGAAATCTTTCCAATGAACATTTCCTTTAGTAAAGTCTTTTAAATTTTTTTTTAAACAGAAGCTTTGTTGAGATAAAATTCACATACCATGCGTCACCCATTTAAAAGAATAATTCAGTAGATTTTAGTATATTTATAAACTTGTACAACTATAATTAGAGTCTAAGTTTAAAACATTGTACTGCTGTCCCAAAGAAACCCCAGACCCATTGACTGTAATTCCCCATTCCATCTCCACTTAGCCCTAGGCAAATCCAAGTCTACTTTCTGTCTGTATATATTTGCTTATTTTGGACGTCATATACGTGGAATCATACAATGCGTAATATTTTGTGACTGGCTTCTTTTACATATCATGATGTTTTCAAGACTTAACTATGTTATAACATGCATCACTACTTTATTACTTGTATTGCTGAATAATATTCCATTGCATGGATATACCACATTTTGATTATCTTTTCATCAGTTGATGGACATTTGGGTTGTTTTACCTTTTGACTATTATGAATAATGCCGTTATCAACATTTATGTAAGATATTTTTATGAACATAGATTTTCATTTTTCTAAGGAATAAACTAAGGAGTGAAATGTTGGGTCAGTGGGAGCTTTATATGTAACCTTTTGAGGAACTGCCCGATCATAGTCTATAGGCCTGCACCATTTTATATTCTCACCAACAGTGTATTAAGGTTCTAATTTCTTTTTTTTTAATTGTTTCTAATGTTTATTTTCTATTTATATTGAGAGAGAGAGAGACAGAGAGACAGAGTGTGATAAGGGGAGGGGCAGAGAGACAGAGACAGAATCTGAAGGAGGCTCCAGGCTCCAAGCTGTGACCTGTGAACTGTCAGCACAGAGCCTGAGTGGGGCTCAAACTCATGAGCAGTGAGATCATGACCTTAGCCAAAGTTGGATGCTTAACCGACTGAGCCACCCAGGCGCCCCTAAGGTTCTAACTTCATCACATCCTGTCAACATTGTTATTTGTCTTTTTGATTATAGGCATCCTAATGGGTATGAAGAGTTATCTCATTACAGTTATAATTTGCATTTTCTTGATGACAAATAGTGGTAGGATGAATGATGATGGTGGCCAAAAGAAAACTATGTCTGAATGCCTGGACCTTGTAGAGATGTTACTTTATATGGCAAAAGGGACTTTGTGGATATAAGTTAAGGATCTTGAGATGGGGAAATTATCCCAAGTTGTCCGGGAAATACCAGTGTACTTATAAGGGCCTTCAAAGAGGGAGCAAAAAGGTTAAAGTCAGAAAAAAGATGTGTCAACAAAAGTAGAAGTTGAACTGATGCAGTTGGAAAATGGAGGAAGGGGACGTGAGCCAAGAATGTACATGGGTTCTGGAAGCTGGAAAGGGAAAAAAAAAGTTTTTCTTTTATGAATCCTCCAGGAGAAATGCAGCCCGCTACTGCTTTGATATCAGAATTTTGACCTCTAGAATTATAAGAGATATTTGAGTGATACAGTCTTCTAGTTATGGAATAAATAATTCATGGGAATAAAAAGCAAAGTGTAAGGAATACAGTCAATGATGTTGTAATAAAAAGTAACGGGACAGATGGTAGCCACACTTGGGGTGAAAATAATATAATGTACAAACTTGTCAAATACACTAAGTTGTACACCTGAAACTAACGTAACATCGTGTGTCAACTATACTCCAAAAAAAAAAAAAAAAAAAAAGAAAGAAACGAGAGAGAGAGAGAGACATTCCAATTAATTGTAATGTATGGATCTTATTTTGATCTAGATTAAAACAAAATATAAAAATAAATGATAAATTGGAGGAGTCAGTTAAGCATCTGACTCTTGATTTCAGCTCACGTTACTGTGAGTTTGAGCTCTGCATTAGGCTCTGAGCTGACAATGTGGAGCCTGGTTGGGATTCTGTCTCTCCTTCTCTCTCTGCTCCTCCCCTGATTGTGCTCTCTCTCTTCTCTCTCCAAATAAATAAATAAACATAAAAAATAAATGAGAATAAATCAAAGAAAAAAACCAGTTCTCATTTTGTCTTGTTAAAGAAAGAGATGAAGGAAAAAAAGAATGAAAAAGAAACTTACAAACTCCAAGATATTATACAAAGGCTCATTAAAATAGTGAAATCTAAAACAAACAAACAAAAAACTCTAAAAAGCTTAATAAATATAAGTAGATAAATTGTATTATGGGTATACAAAAACAGCTGAGAAGCAGTGTGGTATAATGAATTGTTAAAATGTTCAGGAATTTGAAAAAGAGTACCTGGCTTCAAATTCTACCCTTAGTTAATATCCACATGTGTTTCTAAGACTTTACCTTTTTATCTCTGAAATGGAGTTGAAATGTGTTTTAATGAGATTTATATGTGATAATGTATACCGTGTGCTTGTGATGGTCCCTGCCATACATTAATTGTTTAATAAATGTCATTTATCATCATCATTGTTATTTATATTGTCATTATTAGGTAATGCTAATGTAATGATAAAATAAATAAAACTTATTACAATAAAATTGTATGATGACCCCCCCAAAAAGAGAGAAATTAAAAAAAAAATTAATGTTTATTTATTTTTGGGAGACAGAGAGACAGAGCATAAGTGGGGGAGGGGCAGAGAGAGATGGAGATACAGAATCCAGAGCAGGTTCCAGGCTCTGAGTTGTCAGCACAGAGCTCTACATGGGCCTTGAACTCATGGACCTTGAACTCATAGATCAGACTGGGAGATCATGACCCAAGCTGAAGTCAGATGCTGAACTGACTGGGCTACCCAGGCACCCCCCAGTTTTTTTTTAATGTTATTATCTTTATATTTGAGAGAGAGAGACAGAGACAGAGACAGTGCACCAGCTAGGGAGGGGCAGAGAGAGTTGGAGACGGAATCTGAAGCAGACTCCAGGCTCTGAGCTGTTGGCACAGAGCCCAATGTGGGGCTCAAATTCATGAGCCATGAGATTATGACCTGAGGCCAAAGGCAGATGGCTAACTGCCTGAGCCACCCAGGCGCCCCTGTATGCCTTGTGAATTTTTTTTAACTAAATATTTAAATATTGTAATGTAGCAACACCAGAAATCAGATTCTATACTTTCACTAGGGTTTGTGGCTTTTTTGAGAATTGAAAGCTGAGTAGTCCATTTGTTTAGTGACTTACTATTTTCACAGAGATTTTATTCCTTCTATTGTGGTCACTGAAGTCTGTTCTTAGCTTGTGTTGAGCTAGTGTTTTGACAGAGATTTTCTTGAACACCAACACCTAAAATAAATGTAGTCCCTCCCCCTCCTCCCCTAGTTTTTTGCGGACTGACTCTGTGCAAAGCCATGCTTCTCCTGAGCCTAGGTAAAAGCTTAGAGTTATCTCAGATATTTCTGAGCATGCATCTTGCCCTGGGCATATGGATGGCTTTCCGAATTCCCCCATATGAGTGTGTGCTTCTGAATGCCCAATTTCCCAAAGAAACTCTTTCCTGTGCTTTTAGTCCCAGGCCTGAGGCAGTTTGGGAGGACTGTAATAATTTGCTGCAGACTGTATCCATTTTAGAGTGTTTTTTTGAGCAATTACCCACTTTCCAAGCTGGGTGTGTTTCTAGGTGAAACGGAGACAAGTGTCTTGTCAATTCTTCAGAGAGCCCTCTCACTAACCAGAGTCCTGGTCAGAACAGGTGTACACAAAAACTTATGAGTCAGGTCTGTTCACTTCCACCACAACCTGGGACTGGGGTCCCACACTTGACTACAAAACTTCTATCTTCCCGATTCTTGCTGAGCCAGGGACTGGTGGGGCAAGGGCAAGTTATTCCTCCATTTTAAAGTTGGTTTGTCTTGATTTAGCATTTCTTGGCTGCTGCAAAGCTTTGTTTTCCAGAGTTCTGACAAAGTTGGTCTTAATATATTCTGCTTTTTGATCTGTTGGGGGACAGAAGCTTGGAGCTTCCTATTCCACTGTTTTCCTAACATCATGCATCACATTTTAGTTGTGACCCTGATGATTAAAGGTGTTCTTCTAGAAGTTTCTTGTTTCTTGTTTTATGTATTATGTTTCTGTCTTATGATTCATTTGACTTAATTTTGGTATATGGTGCAAAGTATGTATCAACGTTTGATCTTTTGCATTTGGGTTGCATTCACCACTTGTTGAAAACCTGTCCTTTCTCTACTGTTTCCCTTACCCCTTTTTCAAAAATTAGGTGTTCATGTCTATTTACATGTCTCTTTGTTCTGTTTCGTTGACCCATCTGTCTTTTTTTATGGCAGTACCACATAGTCATAATTACTGTAGCTGTTATCATCACTATATTTAAATCAAGTAGTTTTAGTAATCAAAATTTCCTCTTTTTTTTTTAGTAGAATTTATTTTTTAGAGCAGTTTTAGGTTCATAGCCAAGTTGAGTGGAAAGTATAGAGATGTTCCTTATGCCCCCTACCCCAATATATGTATAGCCTTCCCACATTATTAACATCCCCCACAAAAGTGATACATTTATTACAATATATGAACCAACATTGACACATCATTATGACCTAGAGTGCATAGTTTACATTAGGATTCACTCTTTGCACATTCTATGGGTTTAGAAAAATTTATAATGACATTTATATACCATTACAGTGTCATTCCATTGCCCTAAAAATCCTCTTATTTTTCAAGGTTCTACTGTAGGTTATTTGCATTTCCATTTAATTTTAAAATTGGCTTTTTAAAATTTCTACAAAATTATCTGCTGGGATTTTGGTTAGGATTCTATTTAATCTGTTGGTCAATTTGGGGGAAAATGATATCTTAATATTAAGTCTTTTTGCTTATAGAATTGGTGTATCTTCCTTTACTTAGGCAGTCCTTAACTTCTTTCAGCAATGTTTGGTAGATATTAGTATATAGGTTTGTCAGATTGATTCTTGTGTTCCATAATTTTGATGCCATGGATTTTATAATTTCAATTTTCAGTTGTCAGTCTATTATATAGAAATACAAATAACTTTTATGTATCAATCTTGTATCCTAAAATCTTGCTAAATTCACGTATTAATTCTAGTAAGTTTCTTATAGATTTCATATGATTTGTTACAAAAATGATGAGGTTATCTACAAATAAAGGCATTTTTACTTCATTTCTAATCAATTTCTCTCTCTCTCTTTCTTTCTTTTATTTTTTGGTCTTATTGAGCTAACAGTATATTTTATTTTAACTGGATGGACAGATCTAACCATATTCATATGAGAATCAAACATGAATATGCATCTATATTGAGGTTCCAAAGGAAAAAAATGGATAATATTGCATATCTCCTAAAAATATCAAATTGGTAGGAAGAAGGGATTTGAGTTTTCACTTTTTAAAGCATTTGTAAGTTGCATGTATAATCAAAATAGGAAAACCTTATTTTTCAATGTTAATCAGTCTTGGGAGCAAGGAATTCTTGTCCATACCTTCAGAACATTTCCAGAATCAGACTACTCTCCACTTTCCATCATTTCTAACAATCATCTCCTACTTGGACTATTTCATTGGTCTCCTAACTGGTCTCCTTGTCTCCATTCATTATTGTTTATAGCTTATTCTCCATGACAGCATCCAGAGAAATCCTTTCAGAATGTTATTGAGACCATGTTACTCTCATTAAAATACTTTAATAGCTGCCCTTTTTACTTACAGTAAAATCCAGTGGCCTTAGCGTGGTCATTAAAAGTACAAATATGATCTGGTTCCCAGTCATGTTTTTGACTATGTCGCCTACCACTTACCTCTGTTTCAGTTACAATAGCCTTATTTTTGTTTCTTGAATACAACACTAACATTTTCATTTCAGGGTCTGCGTTTGCTGTTCCTTCTTCCTGGAATGCTTTTAACTCAGATATCTAAATGACTTGCTCTATCATTACATTTATGTTTGTTCAAATACTGCTTCACCTGAGAGGCCATATCGAAATACCCAGCATGAGACATACAATTCTCTATGTTATTTAACCCTGTTTGCTTCTTTCTGTTTTCTCCTTTGTACCATTTACTTCCTGTCTTGGTTTATTTCAATTTATTTGTTTTATTATTTGTCTCCCACAACTAGATTGTAGGTTGTGTGATAATAGGGATGGTGTTTTGTTTACTGCTATATCCTGGTGCTTAGAATCATGCTGGCATAGAGAGGGTATTCAATGTATATTATTGAATGATGATTAGTTTTTAACAAATAAGTTAATGTTACCATCCATACTGGCCTACATATACTGAAGTGCTGGCAAGTGATAAGCTAGCCATTGTGATTTCCTAAGGAATGAGTAGCTCTTTTTGATACTATATTTATGAACTAGTCAACATAAGAATCCAAATCTACTGTAACATATCAGGTTTTCATGCTTCCACAAGTTACACTAAATTTAATGTTTGGTCTCAAATCATAAGACTACTTTAAGATCTATTCCTTGCCACAGTGAATTATTTAACTAACTTTTGTATAAGTTTCTTCCTTCATTTACCCTTACACTTTCAACCATAAACATGAATCACTGATTAAAATGAGGATCATGGAACTGGCGAATATACTCAAGATAATAAACAAAATTTAGAAGAACCACAAGCTGAGGGTGCCTGGGTGACTCAGTCGGTTAAGTGTCCAACTTCAGCTCGGGTCATGATCTCATGGTTTGTGGGTTCGAGCCCCACATCAGGCTCTGCGCTGACAGCTCAGAGCCTGGAGCCTGCTTTGGATTCTGTGTCTCCTCTCTCTGCCCCTCACCACCCTCACAAAAATAAATAAAACATTAAAAAATAAAAATAAAAAAGAAGAACCACAAGTCTTCCAGGTATATGAAAAGATTTGGCCTCATCTACGAGACTACTTTGACACAAAGAAGGCAGCATTTTTCTAACTATGAATAATGAATCAGTAAGAGTTGTCATGGAATCTTTTTAAAAAAAATTTTAATGTCTATTTATTTTTGAGAGAGATCGAGAGTGAGTGGGGGAGGGGCAGAGAGAGAGAGAGAGAGAGAGAGAGGGATACAGAATCTGAAGCAGACTTCAGGCTCTGAGCTGTCAGCACAGAGCCTAACGCGGGGCTCGAACTCACAAACTGGGAGATCATGATCTGAGCCAAAGTCAGATGTTTAACCCACTGAACCACCCAGGCACCCGTATGGAATCTTAATATATCCACAGTTGCTGCCTCATATATGGATTTTATTCTTGTGAAATTACAAACAATTCTAAATATTTCAGCCTTTTCTTTGATAAAAACCAGAGCAACAGTTTTATGTAAATATTGCATTTGCAACGTGCATCATGTCTGGAAGAAAATCTCAAAAATTTCTTGCAAGTGGAAAGAGAAAATTCTTGGTGAGGAGCAATATAATTTAAAATAAAAACAAACAAATGAGGGGCACCTGGGTGGCTCAGTCAGTTAAGCCTCTGACTCTTGATTGGCTCAGGTCATGATCTCATGGTTCATGAGTTGGAGCCCTGCCTCAGGTTCTGTGCTGACAGCACAGAGCCTGCTTGGATTTCTCTTTCTCCTTCTTTCTCTGCCCCTTCCCCATTTGCATGTATGCATGTGCTGTCTCTGTCTCTGTCTCTGTCTCTGTCTCTTTCTGTCAAAATAAAAAAAATAAACATTAAAAAAATAATAAACAGGGGCGCCTGGGTGGCGCAGTCGGTTAAGCGTCCGACTTCAGCCAGGTCACGATCTCACGGTCCGTGAGTTCGAGCCCCGCGTCAGGCTCTGGGCTGATGGCTCGGAGCCTGGAGCCTGTTTCCGATTCTGTGTCTCCCTCTCTCTCTGCCCCTCCCCCGTTCATGCTATGTCTCTCTCTGTCCCAAAAATAAATTAAAAAACGTTGAAAAAAAAAATTAAAAAAAAAAAAAAAATAATAATAAACAGACAAAAATCTTGCTTGATGCTTCTTCCTTCAAAATAAGTTTCAAGAGTCACCTTCAATGGGGTGCCTGGGTGGTTCAGTCGGTTAAGCGGCCGACTTCAGCTCAGGTCATGATCTCAGGGTTGTGAGCTCGAGTCCCACGTCAGGCTCTATGCTGACAGCCTGGAACCTGCTTTGGATTATGTGTCCCCCCCACCTCTCCTTGCCCCTCCCCCACTCATGCTCTGTCTCGCTTTGTCTCTCAAAAGTAAATAAATGTTAAAAAAAAATTAAAAAAAGAATCACCTTCGAAGTTGAAGTTCTTGTAATAGAAAATTTATGAAGCCCTTTCCTGTCATTATAGTTAAACCTTTTTAAAGGCAAAAATGTTACACAGCTAAAAAAAGTTTCCCCTATTTTCTATGTTTTTTCACAGTTAATTCTGAAGCTTAGAAGTATTTATATATCAAAAGCAGGACACCCCACTGCTAAACATTATAATGATATTAATTAAAATAGACACAATATGTAACTATTTTTCTATTCAAAAAATTGAATCTAGCTGCTTCTATATTAAGCCATCAAAAAAAACCCCACAAAATAAAATAAACATAAAAATAGAAAAAAGCAAACACAGTTTTGTCCCCTATTTCAAATTACTTCTGTCCACATTTCCTCTTTATCCTCATTAATCTATTATCTCTTTGGTTGGCAAGCAGAGTATCTTATTCTTACTTATGCATTCATGTCCCTATGTATCAACTTCCTTATTTCCCAGGACATAGAAGAGAATTTTACATTTTAATATTTGAATAGTTATATATTTTATTTTTAAACCCACATTCCACAAATAGATTTCTGTGGTTCGTGGATTTGATGTATGATGAAGCCAATAAAGGACTGTCTCAGAATGAACAATATATCAATGGCCTCATGACAGCTAGATAGATTAATTCAAATTAATACCAAAATAGACCATGATATATCAGTTTTCCAATAGTACTTTATCTTCTCACTTCTCACATAGTGGAAATAGGAATTCCCACTATGCAGTGTGGATAATATTTAGAAACCTTTGAGTTCTCAAATTTGAGTGACTTGTATAAATAAAATCCATGACAACACCTGTCAGAAAAAACAGAATCATATTACCTTTATTTTTGTGACAAAGGGACCTTTTTAGGAGACATCAGCATAAGTGGTAAAGAACTGTTAGACATTTTCTTAAGCTGAAGTGATAAAATTTCTACTTTGAAGTTTTCAGATATAGAAGTCCAAAGTTCAATTTTCAGGAGAAATTAATTTTTCACATTCTGGCATCAAGAGTACACAGTCTTGATGTCTATCTGTGATTAGAGAGAAAGCCACAAGACAAAGGCAAGCTCAGGAATAATTTAAAAGACCCAGTCTCTGATTTCCCAAATACTTGAGGGGGAAAAAAAATGGAGAGAAATTTCTACATGGAAAACCCTGTCATATTTAGAAAAACTACTTTCAGTCAATCATTTAGATGCCTTCAGGAAAAATTAATATAAAACTGTTTAAACAATAAACCTGATATTAATTGTTGGCTAAAATAAATAACAGTAAGTTCAATGTCTCTCGCTGTTTTTCCCAGTAACTCTTTTGGCTCTGCCTTTTCTATGTGTTGGTTGGTTTCATCAGTGAAGCTGTTATTAAGATCATGGAATCAGTCCCAGGCTTTGGATCAATTCATAACAATAAAAGAGAATGGACAAATAGTCATTTAAAGAATTAATTCTAGAAGATAAAAGAATAATTGTATCATAGTTTCCTGAAAACTTCTCACATCCCATTGATCCAAACTGGCTAACATGTCCATTCTTAAACCAATCACTGAT
This sequence comes from Panthera uncia, assembly GCF_023721935.1. Classification (NCBI taxonomy): domain Eukaryota; kingdom Metazoa; phylum Chordata; class Mammalia; order Carnivora; family Felidae; genus Panthera; species Panthera uncia. The sequence goes on along the minus strand of NW_026057584.1, from coordinate 65,213,021 downwards.
GAGGAAGGAAGGATTACTACCTGTTCAGTTGGGCCCAAGTTAGCTTTTGGAGATGAGGGAGGCCTCTTCTGGTGCACCGGGGATATATGAGGAAAGATAGCTATAACAAACAAACAAAAAAGGAACCGTGCTCAAAATGATATGAAAAGGAGGAATGAGTAAAATTTCTACACTCAAGTTTTGATATATAAAAGTCAAATACATGATAATGTACACTATAATCATGTATATATTATTAATGACTATATAAAAATACATTTTCATATTATTGATGCAAATAGATTAATTTTTTTGAGAACTGCATCTCACAGATAAAATTTCAGCTTGTGTATAATACTGTGTTGTTTTGGTCAAGAATTTTGTTCCCGTTACAGAATCAGATTGCTATAAAGATGACAAAATTTCCTGTTATTCCAAACCAAAAGAAAAGATGGCTAAAACATTTTTAAGCTAGCCGATAAAATAATTAATTGAAATCTTCCTTATTTTATATGTTCTTCATATATTATGAAATCCAACCCAACTCCCCAAAGATTAAATGTATATCCATTCGGGTCCATTAGTAACTCAGCTCCATTTAGCATTGAAGATTAGAGTCCTTCCACCTATAGATTTTGTTATTTTCAGTTCTAAATCCATTAATACATCAGAATCCCATTTCTTCTAGCAAGTAAGATTTAGAATATTAGATGAATGCTCCATGGAAAGTACATGTTGTGTTTGACTCACATGCTGTAGTAGTTGGAGACATATTTGGGCCCCTAAACTCCAACTTTCCCACTTCTTCAGCACACTGTACACTTTGCCATTTGTTAGAAGAGAACATAGGTCTTTTGGCCATGTGTTTCCAGTTAAGGATAAAAAAAAATATAAAGGAATATGCCTTCTAGTACCTTCTTTGACAGTTGACTAATCCATGTTCTGCTATAACAAAGAAAAAAAAGAAGGCATTGTAATTCATTGTTGTTTTTTTTTTAAAACTGCTTCTTTGATTAATAAAACAAGTTTCTCCAGTGCTAATTCTGCCAGAGTTTTGGAAGTCAGGTGATCTCAGACTCCCATCTCTCTTGCGGCACATTTGTTGCTAATTTCTTCCTAAACTTAATGTTGAGGGGCAGTAGTCATTTTTGAATGTTCAAACATTTGGCACCTATTTTGAGGGCTAAATCCACATTTCCATTTTTGCTATTCTAGTTGCAAGTAAGAAAAATTTAGACCTGTCAATGCCCACACAGCAATGGCAAAGAAGGAATGCTTATGGGGAGCAGGGAAGCTAAGAAGGAGTGCCATGCTTACAACTGGTATATTTTTATTTTTCAGTATCACATTATAAAATTTAATTGTGAATTTCCATTCTTATTTGAAGGACAAGTAAGTTGGGGCTGTTTCTCTTGTGCTGGAAGGAGAACGCCCTGCATGGCTCCACGCTGTTCCTGATTCTTACTGTTTTTCTGTAATCACCTGTGATTTCTCCTTTAAGTCCCACCATTTATTGCCATTTATTACAAGTTCACCAGTAGATTTTCACGTAAAATAGAGGTCTTAGTAGTTATTCTAATATTGCCATTATTGCATTTATTGCCATTTATTCCAAGTTCACCTTTTATTGTTTAGGACTCCATCTGCCTCACCTTTGCTTGGTTATTTTTTACTGTGAGACTGTACCTTATTCTTGAGTCACAATGACTGTTGGCAAACTGGTCTTGCTTTATCCTGGGTAGATAATAGCATTTCAGTTTACAGAGAATCAAATCCTGTAATTATGCTTCCCATACCCTAAAACCCTTTTTTGTTCCCCTACCAATTATAGGGAAATTTGGGGCTATGGACATCATAAAGCAGGGCAAAATTTTCTTTATACTCTTAGATTCCGGGAATTGTATATATCAAGTGATGCCAGATCTAAAGATAGAGTAATTCTTCTATTCTCAATTCTACCCCCACTCTGGTCCAAAGTTTAAGTCAACAGAATATCTTGTGGTTTAGGTTATAGTATTTAGAACAATCCCCTGTATTTGCAGGGCATTTAAATGTAGGTAGCAGGTCCAACCTGTCTCATTAAGAAACTGGATAAAGTCAAATTCAGCTCTAAAAATTTCTACATTTTTTGTCCGAACACAAATACGATCTTACTGGTATCTTAACAACAAACGTGAGTTTCAGTATTACTTTCAATTTGATATATTGTTTAGGGTGTTGCCAGCTGCTAATCAATTAAACCCTAAAACTCAGTAGTTTGTCACTCTAGAAGTCTTTTACTCATGCTATACCCAAAAACGTGTGTTTGGTGGCCAGGCTTGCATGAGGCAGTTCAAAGATTCAGGCTCCTTCTATGTTATGATACTGCCATCATGTATAGTTGTGGATACTTTTCCAGCTGGAGAACAAAAAAATTCATAACATCTACCTGTTTCATTCACATTTTAGACTAGATGTGACACAAGACACTTCTGCTTATATTCTTTGGGTCCCAAGAGAAATGGAGACTTGAAAATGTAGTCCTTGGTGGGGCAGCCCCTTTCCAGAAATCAGTCTTTTCTAATGAAAGGGGAACACAAATTGTTAGAGGACCAATAGCTGCTGGCCAAAAACAGTGATATTACTAATAAGAGAGGTCTTAGTAGTTATTCTAAGAAAGCACACTCATCTTGGAAAATATTTCATAACTCCAAAGAAGTAAGATTTATAGCTTTAAGCACTTGGATACTTTAGCTTCTATCACAAACCAAAGAACAAAAAAGATGCTGAGAAACTCTATTTTACTTGAAAATCTACTTTTTAATGAAAACCCAGACTTCTAGTCATGCTGGCAGTGTGAGTAGTCCAGTGAAACCCACAAATAATGATTATAAATATTAAAAAAAATTTAAACAATCTCAATTGTTTGAAATAGACATAAAACAAGCAGGAAGGGGGGTGCCTTTCAAAGAATGCTGTGATAAGAATTATACTCTTTATAAGTATACTTTAAGTATAAGTATACTTTATAAGTAAGTATACCTTATAAGTAAGTATAAGTATACTTTATAAGTATACTCTTTATAAGTATGTGACTTTTCTCTTTTGTCTCAGAATACTATCTTGTCTTCTACCCCAGTGCTCAGCTCTAGTAGTAGAAAAGCATAGGTTTACCCCCTCAAGGTTGGAGTGGACAAAATTGGAGGTTGATAGAATATCTGGAAGCCACAGAGCCACATAAGTAGTAACTTGTCAGATCTTGATATAATTTAAGCTATATATGCATAGGAAAGTGTGCCAATTATCCATTTATTGCTTCTCAGCTCCAAATTCATGTTTTATTGTCTGTTCTACAACAATGGACGCGGGCCCTATGAATAAATATTTTGTTTTCCATCTGAGAACAGCATTATTAGCAGAGGGCACTGGGCTGGCATTGAAGAAGGGAGGAGTTATACTTCCTGGTCCTGGTGTGCTCTCAGTCAGCCTCTCGCACAGCTTCCCAGGCTCACTCTATGTCCTGCAGCATGAATGGTACCTGTGGTGCTCCATTCCTGCAGTGGATGGCACTTGAAGCCAGAATTTACCTCAGCATCCCTCTCAGGCAGATAGATTGCAGTGAAACACCTACCCATGGGAAGCTTTAGGCATTCTAGAGGGTGGGTTTCTGGCAAGTTCTTCATATACAGTACCACAGTGACTTTCTCTATCATCCAGTGCACCACAGCCATGTGTCTCACAGCAAGATCTCCATCTCAGCCCTGGGACCTCTTCTTTGGACCTAAGATGTTAAGATATGATTTCTTGTCAAAGCTTGTCTTTTCCTGCACAAAACCCCTGTAACATTTTTACACATATCTGTAGGAAAGCGAGACAGGGGCTGGAGAAAATTCATACAAGGCTGGTGCGGAGGAGTTTGTAAGTGTGTTCTAGGAATCTTTGAAAAGTCACACTGCTATGAGATTTTTGAAAAGAAGACATGTGGGTCAAACTGCAGACTTTCAGTTAAAATTGAAAAACTTTAGAACAAGCCATCTGAAAGGGGGTGAGGGTTAAGTTCATAATTTTCCTCTTTTTAAAATTATGTTTTGTAGAAAGTATCTAAAATGAAATTTTGGAATTTAACTCCTTGTGAAATGACTTGAAAGAAATGGTGTATTTTCTGTGTTTCAACTAATAAGGTTATGATGATGACTGATTAGTTGTTCAATTTGTTGAGATCAACTGCTTTTAGGAAAATCCGTTAAAAAGTGCTCACTTCATCTCAGATACAAGGAGGCAGTGTCACTTGAAGTTCAGCTAGTGTTGGGGATAGGGATGGAAGTAGGAGTAGGGTACAGCTGGGTATTCTCAAATCCAGTTATCCTTAATAGGTGAGATTCCTGTTCTGTAGCATTTGAGTCTGTAGAGACCCTTGCCTGTGCAACAGAGAAACACAGGGGGAAGAAACCTGATTATTCACATTTAGGATTGTTAGGTGTCTTAGAGTGTCTTCAGGAAGTGGAATAAAATCCATTATATCTGATTTTACTCAAATGTGCCTTTTTTTTCTTTTTCTTTTCCCTATAGCCAACTTGTGTAGAAAACCTTGGCATAGGAGGTTGGCCATTGTAAATGGAATTTGTCTTTTTTTCTTACAGCTATTAAAGTCACCTAATGAAAAACTGTATTTTTTTTTTAAATAATACTGTTTGAGGATATTTAGACAGTTTTAAGATTAAACTATATCTACAATTTTATTTTTATTTAACTTTAAAAGTTCTAATTCTTTAACTGACTTAGCAAATATCTTGTACTTTTCTAAAAAATAATATCTTAGATTCTAAGACGTTTTGTAATAATAATAACAATAATAATTTCAGAAGGAAAAGAATTTGTATACTGGAGTTGAAGAAGTAAGTGAATGTAAAGTGGAAGGTGATGGCCAAGTTTCCCACTCTTGGAAAGGGAAAGCACAGGCTAGAATGAGCTGTGCAGAACTGGACTAGAGGTAGAGACATCAGTATGAACTTGTGATTAACCTAATACAGATGAATGGATACAGAAATAATTAGAGATACATGTGTATACATTTCCTAGGTCGGTCTGCTCAGAGGGCCAGGGAGCAGTGATAGCATATTAGTAGTGAGCATACCAAGTACCTAGATCATGGTTTCCTTTGATCAAAGACTCAGGGCTCCTTGGAGAAATGACTGATTATAGGGGTGAAGCAGGCAAAACATAAGATAAAGCTGGAACACTTTATAGTACCAGAAAATAAGGAAGTGCTCGAAAATGGGGGCATGTCAAAGGGACTCAGGAGCCAAACTGAAAGAGCTCCGAAGACTCAGTGTTGGAACTTGAGCAACAAAATAAAACTATAGTATCACATTATAATCCAACTTATAAAATAAGTATCCATGAATACAGAGTAATATAACTAAATGACTGAATAAATAAATAAATGGGGGAAAAGAGACAAACATCCCCTCTAGGACACAGAGCTTAATCACCTCCTCTCTGACCCTCCTTTGCACTTAGTTACTTTCTTCCAGAGGCTAGAATATGAAAGGGGGGAAAGTAACTTTACTTTGGAGAAACATGACAAAGTCTACCTTGGCCGGGTGCAAGGTAAACATCATTAGTGTAAGTCATGTTGATGTATCTTTCGTATGATACGATGAGAGAAAAGTTCTAATTTATAAAATTTATTGCATGGAGCCATGAGTTTAGGGTCTTTCAGACACCCCAATCAGCAGATGTGGAGGATACAAAAGATACAGTAATTCATTATAAAGTAATATTATAGAATGTCAAGGGCATATATACCCACAGGTGTGTATGTGTGTATATATATATATATATATATATATATATATATAATTTGATTTATCTAATACATTTAAATCAAACAGTGCTTTGAATACCTCAAGATAAGTTGCATTATTAAATCTGCTATTAGAGAGATTGGATTATTTCCCAATTCCTCAATATCTTCATTCATTGTGCTCTTTTTTATATCCTATGTAACTGTCATGATTTAGCTATGATATCTTCCTAGAAGAGCCCTTGAACAATTTTTGCGATGTGTTTTCTGGAAAAGAATTCTTAAAATAAGTTTAATAAGATTTATTATGTTTCTTCTGAAATTTCTGGATAAGAATATGTTACAGTAAAAAGAATTTAAAACAGAGCATTAAGCCTTTGGAAGGTGGCTGATCCAATTTAAGACCGATTAGACTCATATTTCAAAAAGACACAGGAAGAACTTTCTGAGGTCAAAGTCATGGGTAAGTTCTTTTGTAAAAGCCTCAATTTCTACCATTAGTAGGTTGGAAGGAAGCTTGTTTAGCCAACAGGTTTTCATGTCAGCTCTAGAATTGAATGCATCTTCTTCATGTACTGTCTATGTGATCTTTTGCCAAAGAAGCTTTTTTTTAATCTCTGATTTTTCATATAAAATGGGAAAATAATAGTAATTGCCATATCAGGCTAATGAATGAATCAAAGGAAATGATTAATGTGTCAGCACAGTGCTTAGCACATAAGAAACACTTCAAAATATAATGCCTATAATTACTAAATGTCCATGATTCTTTTTCCCAAAACTACAACACTTAGCCTCTTCTTAGCCTCTACAACACTTAGCCTCCATTGTTTTGCGTAAGTAAGTAAGTAAGTGGTGTTATATGCTGGGATCACACCATTCATTAACTAAGGGGAACTGATAAGGGACATAAACTCTCAGGAACTTCTCAGTGGCTGATGGCGAAGCTATGTCAGTACCATGAGGGTAGTCACTGAAAAGAGACTACAGGTACTGAGTCCCTGAACTGTTGTATTCAAAAGCATTTCCTAGACTTTCTTTTTTTTTTTTTCCTCTTAAGTAAACTAGGAAGGCTAGAGGGATTAAAGTTGACCAATTTAATTACCTTCTCCCAGATCAGATAAGGCTCTGATAAAGTAGTTTCCCTTGAGGCAGGTTTCTTTGACCTTGAGCCTATTTCAAAATGGCTACTTTCCCCTCTTCCTGTCTGAAGCACTGGTCAGGTTTCTCCAGTCCTCACCATAAGAACCTGGAGTTTCTTCAGGTTAAACCTGTGAAAATGTAGGGGCTCCCCTAGGAGTAGGCATTAAACCAGGAGGTTTTAATGCTCAAGCCATTCCATGCTCAGCCTCCAGCAATTAGTCAATTACTACCTGAGTGTTCCTACAAGTTATGGCTCTAGCTAGTAAACTGACCTCAGCTGTTACTCTTTATATTTACTTGTCTCTCCAGTTTTTAAGGAAGCAGTTTGGCCGGTGGGAGCTCAGTTCCCGGATGGATCTAAGAAGAGGTGTTGGCTTTCAGGTCATGCAGTGGTGACTTTCAAGCTTTTTACGTCCCAGAACTAAAACTGTAAGTTCTGATTTTTTTTATTATTTTGCTTTGCAGCTTTCTTGACAACGCTAATACTGTACATTCAAAACATAAATGTATACAAATTAAGCTTGTTCTTACAAATTAAGATTATTTTCTTTTGTTTTTTAAACGCTTATTTTCTTTTGGAGAGAGAAGGCAGGGGAGGAGCAGAGAGAGAGGGACAGAGGATCCGAAGTGGGATCCCCGCTAACACTAGTGAGCCTAATATGGGCCTCAAACTCAAGAACAGTGAGATCCTGCCATGAGTCGAAGTTGGATGCTCAACTGACTGAGCCATCTGGAGATTGTTTTCTTATTCTGAGTTCAAGCTAAGATAGACAAGTATTTTTTTAGTCTTTCTTGGCCTTAATGTATTTTCTAGTTCCTTTTGTTTTCCTGAGTGTGTTGTCTTGTACAATCATGGTTTTATTCAGAGTTCTCAATTCCAGTGGCTTGTGTTGTTTTAGTCCAAGACCTTATCTTTATCCTCTAAAGGTAACTGAGACAAGCCAAAAACCCTTAGGCACAGATTTTTAACCATTCTAATTTCCTGACCCTACTTCATCTTTCCCCCTTACAATGTTGCAAGTTCAGATTTAAAGGTCATTCATTATTTTTATTTTTTATTTATATATTTATTTAGAGAGAGAGGAGGGGCAGAAAAAGAGCGAGAGGAAGGGGCAGGACAGAGAGAATTCCCCGAACCCGGGGCTCAAACTCTGGAATCAAGAGATCATAACGTGATCTGAACTCAAGAGTCGGATGCTTAACCGACTAAGCCATGCAGGTGTCCCTCGCTTTGTTTTTAATCCAAAACATCCATGTATTTTTGTTTTTTGTTTTTTGTTTTTTTTTTGGAGGCATGTTTTCAGTTTCTTCTTACTGACTTGTGAGGCAGTTTCAGACTAGATACCTGAAACAACTATATTGTGGAAAGTTCAAATCACAAAATAAGTGATTCTTGGATCACTGTGATGTTGTAGCAATTACTCATTAATAGGAGTTATTCACTCTACATGTGCCAGGCATGTAGAATGCAATGAGCAAGATATCATTAAGTTCTATTTCCCCTAAGGTGTATCTATTTAAAAAAAGTGTTGGGGAGAAAAAAAATTTCCCTTCAATTCTACATCCTTTGTCTTGTCTAGTAAAGTTGATGTAAGATTGACTAATAAGAGAAAAATATAAGACTCAAAAATGAGTCTGAAAGAAGTGACCAAAGCAGGAAACTTTTATACCTTTTGGATAAAGAAACAGTAAGTGTGAAGAAGTGACAAGGTAAAGAGGTTGGGGCTTGTAAATTAGAGAAGAAGTAACCAGGCTGTTTATAAAGTCTTCTTGGCCCTGAATTTCTTATTTCAGGTGATAAGGATACCTTCTGCCCTCCTGGTACAGGGAGGATACCTTTCATACGGAAGACTGATATTTCTTGCTTTCAGGGGGTCAATGGAGGGTCAGAGTGTCCTTGCACTGGCTGTTTCTCAAGTGACTTTAACCTAATATGCCAAAATGCCATATTTGGGGGTGGCAAAAGAAAAGTAACTCTCCTCTTTCAACAGAAAGAGACAAATTAATAAACATGAAAAGCAAAAAGCTAGAGGCACAAGTGTGGAGTGATAACACAGTGAAGGGAGAACACCTACATAGACCTCACTGGGTAAACATAGTTGGGGACAGCTTCAGGGAGAACCTGAAGAGTACCTAGAAATGTTCTGGATGAAAAATGGTATGTAGGGTTTTCCAGTAGTCAGAAACAATATAAGCATAGATAACAAGGGGAAGTAAATAAATTTCAGTGACTGGCCTGCTATGTTGGTGGAAGATGAGGGTATGGGAGAAAATGTATGAAATCAGACCACATGATGGCTTTTATGTCAAAATGAGTCTGGATTGTATTTTGAAGATGAATAGGAAATGTTGGAGTATCTTAAGCAGAAGAATAGGAGCACGGAGTGAATTGTACTTTAGAAAAACCACAATAGACATACAGAGCAGTGGTTCTCAAAACTCAGCATATGTCAGAATCTCCTGGAGAGTTTGTTGAAACCAGATCTCTGGGCACAAACTCCCTAGCGTTTCTGTTTCTAAATCCAGGTGAGGGGCACTGAGGATTTGCATTTTTAACAAGTTCCCAGGTGATGGTGATACTGCTGGTCTGATGATGCACTGAAAATCACTGTGGACGTTGAGTAAAATGAATTGAAGGACAGGCATGATAACAAGGCCAGTTAGCTAATGTGAAAGCAATAAAATCAGCCAGGCACCAGCAAAATGAAACAAAACTGGCAGCACTAGGATTATTGACTTAATGTAGTTATATTTTAGTAAATAGACAAATTTGAAATCTCCTAATTGATCACTGGGACTCGCTTCTCTCTTTCCTCTCCTTTCATGCATTCTCTTCCTCCTTCCCTAATGAGTCTATCATGCTGTGAAGTATCTTGATAGAGGTCCAGGAAGAAGTAAACATAAACAAAATAAATAGAAGAAACAAGATCAATAGGGTTACTAAATAATTCTCCAACTTTAATGATTTGGTATTTTATGGTACAATTTCTTACATTCTTATGAGCCATCATAATTTTAAGTTCTAAGTCTTTCTTACATCCTAATCTGGCTTAGAATAAATGATAGGAGAAAAGACCAACAAATCAAAGAAATTGGGAAGAAAGCAAGCATGCCAGGTCATGGTACATGAAAAAGGGGAAAAACAAAAACTGAAAGAGGAAAAATGAACCCCCCCCAAAAAAAAAAAAACCCAAAATTTTTAGGTACAATAATTTATCGTTAGTTCAATAAGTATGAATGGGGATGAGGTTAAGGCATTTATGCTGTATATTCTCCTACCCCTAACCTTCCAGTGAGTGGGGGTAGCTTTGCTCTTATAGTTATGTTTTGCTTTGTATAATAGGGTTTTGAAGAGGCAAATGTACAAACTGAAAACTTCTCCCAGTATGTAAAACCACTTGTTTTACTAGTTATCAAGTGAAGATTGCACATGGTTTTATTTTAGGTTAAAGTGGAAGGTTAAACTAAAGGAGAAAAATAATCTGGTGTTACAACGTCTGACATTCAGGTCAACAGGGTAGAGATTTCTATAGTAGTATTTTTTGGGTTTTATTGCTCTGAAAAGGTGGTTTGGCCCTGTGTATTAGTGTATTTTTTGGATATAATATACCTACTATATTTGATTCCAGGGGCAGAAATACAAAGTATCCATTCTTTCTGGCTTTTAAATTGGTGGATGTGTTTCCTTGGCAACTATCATCCTGCACGGTAGTGGCACGATGTTATGAAACACGGGGCCCAGTTGGATACACCAGTTGTTTGGGAATGTATGTTTGGTTTGCTGCACTTTATGGGATGAGGAAATAAGGTACTTTATCTCTGTGAAATTAACCTTTATAAAAATCTCGAGGCATAACTTTTCCTTGGTTACTCAGCCCTCTTTATTGAACTATCATTGTGATTGCTTTATAATTTTGAAAATCTTGTCACCCATCACAGGTGACATATCTCCAACCTTAAACTGTCTGGGACATTCTTAACCTCCCCAACTTTCCGCAAAGATTCTTTCCTCAACTCTATATAAATTGCTTTATAGCCACTTCCCTCACAGTTCTATTTTGGTGCTTTTTCCTTCCTGTTCCCATAATACCTTATATATTTTATTGGTGAAAAGATTATAAATTCTCCAAAGGTTAAGAACTATTGTACACTTCATTCTGTATCTCCATGAATCTGAATGCATTTATTAGATTATTCTAATCTCTTCTTCAGAAGCCCTTGTTTCTTCTTTACAATGTTTTTTAAAATTTTATTTATTTGAGAGAGAGAGATGCAGAGAAAGAATCCCAAGCAGGCCCCATGCGGTCAGCACAGAGCCCAGTGTGGGGCTCTATCCCACACCCTGGAGTCATGACCTGAGCCAAAAAATCAAGAGTGGAACACTTAACCGACTGAGCCACCCAGGTGCCCCCTTTATTCTCTTACTGCGAAATCTCCTTTTATCATCCTACCAAGAGATATGTTCTGCATAATCTTAAACTGTCTTGGGATTGTTTTATAGAACTCTTATCTGTAAATCAAGTATCCAAAATAAAATGGCTACCACAGGAAGGTGATAGGTTTTGAGATAACAGGAGAAGTGCAGTAGGTGAGCTAGAAATCACAATTTCTTCTCGTTGATACTAAAAATACAGAACCTTTTCTTATAAAACAGTTCTATATCAAAATGAACAATAAAGGTTCGATGTCCTCGTGGTACTTGACTAAACACAAAATGTTTAGAGAGGTATTTCTTTAAAAGCACGTTTATATTAGGACCTGGAATACAAATGTATCTTTTTATCACTTGTATTTCCAGAAATTACCATTAAAATAACTTTTATCTTCTCCATATTCTAAATCACAGGAAACTATTAAAACTGTTCATAGTGCAACCTGCAGTGTCTTATTGACGCATACTGGCTTATTCTAATGTACTCGTTATTGGCCTGTTGGTTGAAATGTAAGGTTTCTTAAAGATCTTTGTGTCTGTATTGAGGGTCTTAGCCTTTGGACTGCACAGCTTGTCTTCTGGTTTTATAATGCAGCCTATTTCTAGGTCTTGAATAATGTAAAATGCAGACAAGTTACTTTAAAAAGAGTCTTGCCTTTTTGTAGCAGCTGCTGCTACTGCTGGCGTCATTGTTATTCATGTACAAGGATGTAGCTGAAAAGACCAATTCATGATCAAGCCAAGAATAACTGAATCAAAAAGGTATTAGGGGGAAATTTAATCATAAAATGTAAAAATAATTCTTTGGGAAAGCAGTAAAATCTTTGAGTACTTATTCTAAAATGTAGATTACTGTATTAGCTGTTAAAATACTGATTTTCTTTTTACTTTGGCATTTTCTCTTTTCTTGGCTATTGTGATTTTGCTAAAGTTAACAATGAAAATCCTATAGCCAATGAGTTGAAAATTCTAAGACACTGAAACTACAACCATATTTTTTTTCTTGAAGCCAATAGCATAGCAGCAAGTTAACATTCCCCCATTAGCTAGATTCTGGATAATGGTACACTGTAGACCTGCTGTGAGGAACAGATGTTGGCAGATGTTTAACCTTTTGTGAAATGAAGCAGATTTTACAACTGTTATGCATCTGAATTAAAATTGTGGGGGTATTTGGCCCAGTTCCCAAAGTTTCTCAATGATTTTACTCAACAGACTAGTTTCAGTTACATTGGTTATAGAAGTGGCTAACATGAAGAGTGGTTGTCGAACATAGGATCATGTTTATGCAGAAGGTGAAATAAAAATAATTTTTTTGTAACATAAATTTAGGTGGGGTGCATCATTAATATATGGCATAGAATCTGTCTCATTTATCTTATAGAGTCACCAGATGGTTTGACTTGTGCCAGGTCATTCCCAGTAGCCTCCATTTACTATAAAGTGTTGCAAAGGAGAATTTTACTATTGATGCTGTCAATTGCATCCAATGAAACCAAATCATAAGAAAATTAAGATGTACCTGTAAAGAAATCATTTTCCTGTTTCAGAACAGAATGTTCATGGATTTGAGAAATAAGGGAAGAAATATATATGTGGCTATTGATAGTAATAAAGGAAAAGATTACAGCACTTCAGTAGGTAAAGTTGACACATTATATAATTTATATTCTAGTCCAGTCATCTGCAGGTGAGAAATAGCCAACACCTTGAATGACATTTTCTGCCCTTAGTTATATTCATGTGTTTCGAGGTGAGAAATGACATTTTAGATACCATTTCATAAAATTCTAAGTAGATATTAAGACCTTCAAGGGCATTTAATGAAATACTTTATTTCTTTGGAAACATGGAGGAATGGGGAAATTAATAAACCTAGTTTCTACTTAAGGTCAAAATTACTCACATTTTTTTTAAAGGAAAGGGACATGTTATTTATATATATTTATACATATTATATATTTAGTATACATAATTAGTATATATAGTATATATACTAATATGTATATATTAGTATTTATAATGTATATATATTTATATATATATATAAATCCATTTATATCTACTTCTGAATATGTGGCCATTATTCACATCCATAACTACTGACAAAATAGAACTGTATATTATCTACCCTTTTATGCAATCTTGTAAGTGTGGCAAACAGTCCCACAGTTTGAGCACTGTATATGTTCTTCAAGACATGCTGTCATTCTCAATTTGTTTATGGGATGGCAGAGCTGTGTTAATCCTGAGTACACGCCTTGTCATTGACAATAACAATTCAGGTGCCTTTTATTGAACATGAATTCTATTTTGGTTGCTTTATATTCAGTTTTCTGATTTTGTTTTTCAGATGAAGAAACTGAAGAAATAAAGTTTAGTGACTTGTTGAAATTCACCTAGCCATTTAGTATCTGAGCTGTATATTTGAACCCAGGCCGATGACACTCAACTCAGCTCATTCTACCATACCACTCTAACTCTTCTCATGGTGCCTTTATAATGAAAGAAGAATGGTCATTTTTCCACTTAGATAGTAGTATATCTAAAGGAGAACTTGAGGGTAAGCAAAACTGGGAGGTAGGCAAACTTTTACTTCATATTTCCCATCTCTACCTTCTATGTAAATATCATGCCACTTTTTTGTCTCCAAACATCTTGGGCTTACGTGGAAACTCTGTGACCCAGGCTCCTTGACTTCAGGGTGCCATCATGGTGCCCTCTCTTGGCAATAACATTTAGTATTTGTCTGTTGTCTCTTCAGAAACTTTGTTCTCTTGATAAACTTTACCCCTTCCATGACAGGCAACTATGAGAATTGCACTCCAATTTCTAAGGTGACAGTTGACAAATTAATCCTCATATAAGGGCTAATAACTATTACAGCTTAAGGGCTATGTAAGCTTTCAACAGGCATATATGCATTGTAACAGCTATTTTAAAAATGGTATAACCTTTTAATGATGGGATACGTGAGACTGTAGCAAGGATTTAAGGAGAAATTTGGGGGGAGAACACTTGTCAGACACCTCAAATAATGTATTTTCAAGGGAAACTAATTTTAGGGGTTTTTAAAATGTTTTTAAGAAAATTGGTGGCGGGGTGCCTGGGTGGTTCAGTTGATTAAGCATCTGACTTCAACTCAGGTCATGATCTTGTGGTTCCTGGGTTCAAGCCCTGCATCAGCCTCTGCATTGACAGTGCAGAGAATTCCTGCTCAGAGAATTCCTGCTTGGAATTCTCCCTCTCTCCCTCCCCCTCCCCCTCCCTCCCTCCCCCCCCCTCCCCCCCCCCTCCCTCCCCCTCCCTCCCCCTCCCTCCCCCCCCTGACTTGTGCTTTCTCTCTTTCTCAAAATTAATAAAGAAACTTAAAGAATTGGTGGCAAATGCATCGTTACAGTATTGTATTTTAGAAGTATTAAAATCAGTGTCTTAAATTACAAACCTGAGGTTAAACTACCCATTTAAATATGTATTTAGAATAGCAGTATATTGAAAGATAAAATCAATGCAAACATTAACCTGTAGGTATACCTGACACATGAACCAAAAGTTGAACATTAAAAGAATATCATTTCCATTAGCAGTGGTGATGGAAGGTAAGAAGTGATTGGAAGGAAATGGAACAATAGTTTAAGGAAGTGACTTTATGGAATAGGGATGAAAATTCTTTTTAAATTAAAGGTCTTTAATTGCATAAAGTAGTTCTATTGCTTTGTTTAATAACCTATGGTTAATGTGTCACGTAATTAATAGATAAAAATACTGCCACTATAAACCAAGTGATTGGAATTGTGTTATAAACATTGCTTATATCCACTTAGATGAAAAAAATTAAGAGTATTTTTCCAAGTAAGTGATTTCAATCATAGGTCCTCTACAAAAAAAAAAAAAATAGGGGTGCCTGGGTGACTCAGTCAGTTGAGTGCCTGACTGTTGATTTAGGCTGAGGTCATGGTTCCGGGGCAGTGGGACTGAGCCCTGTGTTGGGCTCCATACTGAGAATGGAACTGGCTTAAGGTTTTCTCTCCCTCTGCCCCTCCCCTGTTGACGTGTTCATGCTGTCTCTGAAAAAGAAAAACTAAGCCCAAATCCCTAGGCATGGGCCCATACACTAATTTTTTTTGAGGTCTCCAAAATTGATTCTAATGTGATGTCAGAATTGACAAACTGTGGGCTGGGCTAGGTAGTGATAGGTTATGTAGAAAGACTTTTTAAAATTTTACTAACATTATAACAGTACTCTTCAAGTGCAGTCCATCAATTTTCATGATCTAAGTTATACAAGAAAAGGAGCTTTTCTTACTTGGCTTTTGGTTTTGTTTCACTCATGTATCCCAAGTACTGGGACAGATTTATATCCCAGTAAATATTTTTTTGAATGAACGAATGCACTTTGTATCTCATTATCTTCATATTCTCAGAAATTTCTCTTGGCGTATGAAGTTGATGTCTTTGACCAAGCTGTTGTACCAACTCTTCCCTCCATTCATAGCCAGTTACTTATATTCTATACTTACTTTTCGCTGCCTTTAAAACTCAAAGCCTACCCCTAGCATTCTATTAAACTTTTAGAAAGTACATCAATAACTTTCTTACCTCTCAATGTGGTGGACATTTTGTTCAGTTCTCCTCTTACTCGTTCTTGACCAGCAGCAATCAATAGTAATGATCACTGCCTTTTGAGACATTCTCTTCCTTTACTGCCAAAGTACTATCCTAGTTATCTTCATCTTCTGCCCATTATCAAATGCTAGAATTCCTCAAGATACAGCCCTCTACTTTCTTCTTCTAAGGTTATCTTCTCTAGAGGCAATTTGCTTACAGATGAGTACTCCAAAAAAAAAAAAAAAAAAAAAAAAAAAAACAAAAATACTTTTCTAGCCCATGTCTCTTTAAGGAGCTCAATATTTATTTCATTCATTCATAAGATGTTTATTGAACTTTGATTATGTGACAGACCCTATTACAAACACTAGGGGCACATGGTATTAGAAGACTGGCTACAACTTCTTGCTATTATGGTGCTTTGAGTATAAGAAAAGCTGAAGCTTATTTCATCTGTGAATATTACATTTTATGATGCAATTACTTGTGCTACAGCTTTCTCCTTCATTGGCGTATAGGTGCCTCAAAAGCAGAGAGCATATCTGATTGTGTTTCATTATATTTTCACTTCCTAACACAGTGCCTGGTGGAAACCGAATGACTATTTGTTGAATGAAGGCACAAAGAGTTGATATCCATATTTCATATAAGACACTAATTTTGCTTTGTTTACTTGTCTCTGAATAAATTTACTGAATAAATCTCTGAATAAATCTTTCATATTTGATATTCAAGTACACAGACACCTGAACTAAGAAGTGTAGTCTCCTATATTGTCTTAGTTTCAACTAGAGTAATATATGAAAATTATTAGCCAAATCATCTTCAGATGTAAAATAAGATATAAAGATCAGCATTCATATTTAAGGTGAAAATTGTGGAAGTCCCTTGATCCTTCTTTTGAGAATTCCAAAGGGCTTTATGAATATTTTTAGTTGTCCTTTGCTAAGTAAAAACTCAGATTTGAAAATGACTGCTAGCAGGCTGAAATTTATGTGCTTTAACCACAAAACAGCATTCCTTTGATGTATATGAGGTTATTTTCTAAGTGTTACTTCCACTTAGATACTAAAGGCCAGATTCTGAATGTAGAAGTATTATTTTTTGGTGAAGAGGTTTTTTTCAGATTAAAATGGTGTTGTCAGCCTTTCAAGGAGCTCTTGTCCTGTGTTCATTTCTATGACCACAAAGCCAGTGCCACCGCATAAAAGTGTGTAGGTTGTGCACCAGCACCACACAGAGACATTTGATCGAGAGGACAAGTGTGGGTTGAAATTAGTTCATGGAATATGTGGGAAGGTGTCTAGTTTCTATAGATCACTAGATTTTAAGATCTATTCATCAAGGGTTTTTAGTCTCTGACTCTACAATTGACTTAAAAATCCCTGAAAGAAAGAAATATCCCTGCCTAACCCATTGTATATCTAGCATATTTAGAGCTTCCAGGGGTCAAGGAAAGCCAATAACCAGAGCTTCTGTATACCACAACACATCCATTCTAGCACACCCTGGTCTAATTCATATCCATGAGTGGATTTTAAGAGTTCAGGACACTCCTAAAGGTGAGCGAAGGCTCTCTGGTGCTTGAAAATGGGAAGTGACATTTTAGTCACTTGTCCATCTATCCTTGGCACACAACCTGGGAAGTTTTTATATTCCTTGTGGGTCCCATGCATAGATAATTAAAAGCAAAAATCATGGCTTTTAAAAAGTTTATTTAAGTTTCAGTTAACATACAATGTTAGTTTCTGAGGTACAGTAGTGATTCAACACTTCCGTACATCACAGGCACTCATCACAAGTGCTCCCTAATATACATCACTTATTTAACCCATCACACACACCCCCACCTCCCTTCTGGTAACTATCAGTCCTCTATAGTTAAGAGTTTGTTTCCTGGTTTGCCTTTTTTTTTTTTTTTTTTTTTAACCCTTTGTTCACTTGTTTCTTAAATTCCACATATGAGTGAAATCGTATGGTTTGGCTTTCTCTGACTTATTTTACTTCGTATAATACCCTCTAGATCCATTCATGTCATTGAAAATGGTAAGATTTCATTGGTTTTTATGGCTGAGTAATATTTTAGAAGTGTGTGACCATACCTTCTTTAAGCATTCACCGGTTGGTGGACACTTGGGCTGTTTCCATAATTTGGTTATTGTAGATAATGCTGCCATAAACATCAGGGTCCATGTATCCCTTTGAATTAGTATTCGTGTATTCTTTGGGTAAATACCTAGTAGTGCAACTGCTGGATCATAGAGTAGTTCTATTTTTAACTTTTTGATGAACCTCCATACTGTTTTCAAGAGTGGCTGGGTCAGTTTGCATTCCAACCACCAATGTGAGAGGGTTCCCCTTTCTCCACATCCTCATCAACACCTGTTGTATTTTGTGTTTATTATAACCATTCTGACAGGTGTGAGGTGATAACTCATTGTAGTATTTTTGTAAGTATTTATTTTGAGAGAGAGCATGAGTGGGGGAGCGGCAGGGAGAGAAAGAACCCCAAGCAGGCTCAGCATAGGAGCTCAATGCAGGGCTTGATCCCACAACTGTGATATGACCTGAGCCAAAATCCAGAGTCAGATGCTTAACTGACCAAGCTCCCCAGCTACTCCCCATTATAGTTTAGATGTGCATTTCCCTGATGATGAGTGATATTAAGCACCTTTTCATGTGTCTGTTGGCCATGTGTCTGTTAGACTTCTTAGGAAAAATGTCTATTCATGCCCATTTTTAACTTGACTATTTGATTTTTGGGGTGTTTTATAAGCTCTTGAGATATTTTAGATACTAACCCTTTATCAGATATGTCATGGGAAAATTTCTTTTATTCCATAGGTTGCCTTTTAGTTTCATTGATTGTTTCATTCACTGTGCAGAAGCTTTTTGTTTTGTGGTAGTCCGAAGAGTCCATTTTTGCTTTTGTTTCCCTTGCCTCAGGAGCCATATCTAGAAAGAAGTTGCTACAGCCAATTTCAAAGAAGTTACTGTCTGTGTTCTCTTCTAGGATTTTGATGGTTTCAGGTCTCACATTTAGGTCTTTAATCCATTTTGAACTTAGGTTTGTGTGTGGTGTAAGGAAGCTGCCCAGTTTCATTCTTTTGCATGGAGCTGTCCAGTTTTCCCAATACCATTTGTTGAAGAGACTGTCTTTTTCCCATTATTCTTTCCTGCTTTGTTGAAGATTAATTGACCGTATAGTTGTGGATTTATTCTGGGTTTTCTCTTCTATTCCATTGATCTGTGTTGTCTATTTTTGTGCCAGTACTATACTATTTTAATGACTACAGCTTTGTGATATAACTTGAAGTCTGGAATTGTGTCTTCAGCCTGGTTTTTCTTTTTCAGGGTTGCTTTGGCTACTCAAGGTCTTTTGTAGTTCTATACAAGTTTTAGGATTATTTATTCTAGCTCTGTAAAAAATGCTAGTGGTATTTTGATAGGGGTTGCATTAAATGTGTAGATTGCTTTGGATAGTATAGACATTTTGACAATATTCTTCCAATCCATGAGCATGGAATGTCTTTCCATTTCTTTGTCCTCTTCAGTTTCTTTCATCAGTGCTTTATAGTTTTCAGAGCACAGATCTTTCACCGCTTTGGTTAGGTTTATTCCTAGGCATCCTATGATTCTTGGTGCAATTGTAAATGGGATTCACTCCTTAATTTATCTTTCTGCTGCTTCATTATTGGTGTATAGAAATACAGCAGATTTCTGTGTAGTGATCTTGTATCCTGCAAATTTACTGAATTTGTGT
Organism: Panthera uncia; assembly: GCF_023721935.1. Taxonomy (NCBI): domain Eukaryota; kingdom Metazoa; phylum Chordata; class Mammalia; order Carnivora; family Felidae; genus Panthera; species Panthera uncia. The sequence goes on along the minus strand of NW_026057584.1, from coordinate 65,193,311 downwards.
ATTAGTTCCAGCAGTTTTTGGTGGAGTCTTTCAGGTTTTCTATATATATAGTATCATGTCCTCTGCAAATAGTGGAAGTTTGACTTCTTACTTGCCAATTTGGATGGCTTTTATTTCTTTTTGTTCTCGGATTGTTGTGGTTAGGACTTCGGTAGTATGTTGAATAACAGTGATGTGTGTGGACATTCCTGTCTTGGGCCTGACTGTAGAGAAAAAGCTCTCCATTTTTCCCTATTTAGGGTGATATCAGCTGTGGGTTTTACATATATGACTTTTATTATGTTGAGGTATATTCCCTCTGAACCTACTTTGTTGTGGGGTTTTATCATGAAAGGATATTATACATTGTCAAATGCTTTTTCTGCATCTATGAAAGGATCATACGGTTCTAATCCTTTCTTTTATTAATTTAGCATTTTGATTAATTTGTGGATATTGAACCACTCTTACAACCCAGGAATAAATACTACTTGATTGTGGTAAATGATTTTATAATAAAAATTATATTTAAAAAATGCATTGTCAGATTGCTAGTGTTTAATTGAGAATTTTTGCATCTATGCTCATCAGGGATGTTGGCCTATCATTCCCATTTTTAGTGGTGTTTTTGTCTGTTATGGTGTGAGGGTAATGCTGGCTTTATAGAATGGATTTGGAAGTTTTCCTATTCTAGTTTTTGGGGTAGCTTGAAAAGAATAGGTATTCTTTAAATGTCTAATAAAGTTTGCCTGTGAAGCCATCTGATCCTGGACTTTTGTTGGTTGGGGTCTTTTTGATTACTGATTCAATTTCTTTGCTGGTTATTGGTCTGTTCAAGTTTTCTATTTCTTCCTGTTTTAATTTCAGGGAATTTATCCATTTCTTCTAGGTTGTCCAATTTGGTAGCATATAGTTTTTCATAATCTCTTATAATTGTATTTCTGTGCTGTTATTTCTCTTCTGATTTGTGATTTTATTTATGTGGGTCCTTTCTCTTTTTGATAATTCTGGCTAGAGGATTATTAACTTTTTCAAAGAACCAGCTCCTGGTTTCTTTTTTATATCATTTATTTCTGTTTTAACTTTATTAATTTTTTATTAATAAATATTAATCTTTATTAATTTTTCCTTCTAGTTGTAGGCTTTATTTGGTTTTCTAGTTCCTTTAGGCATAAAGTTAGGTTGTTTTATTTGCATTTTCTCTTCTGGAGGTAGGCCTGTATTGCTATATACTTCCCTCTTAGGATAGCTTTTGCTGCATCCCAAAGATTTTAGACCATTGTTTTCATTTTAATTTGTTTCTATATATTGCTTTATTTCTTCTTTGATTTCCTGGTTGACTCCTTCACTGTTGAGTAGCGTGTTTAAAACCTTTCCAGGTTTTTTTTTTTTTTTTTCCTGGATGACTTCATTTTATAGCGTTGTGGTCAGAAAAGGTGCATGGTATGACTTCAGTCTTCTTAAATTTGCTGAGGTCTTCTTGGTGACCTAATATGTGATCTATTCTGGAGAATGTTGCATGTGCTTGAAAAGAATGTGTATTCTGTTTTATGATGGAATGTTCTGAATGTATCTGTTAAGACCATTTGGTCCAATGTATCATTCAAAGCCATTGTTTCCTTGATTTTCTGTTGAGATGATTTGTCCATTGATGTAAGTGGAGTGCTAAACTCCCCTACTATTACTGTGTTATTATCAATTCTTTATTATTCTGTATATTTGGATGCTCCCATGTCACGTAAATATTTACAATTGTTATGTCTTCTTATTGGATTGTCCCCTTTATTATATAGTACCCTTCTTTGTCTCTGGTTACAGTCTTTGTTTTGAAGTCTAGCTCCTCTGATAAAAGTATTGCCATTCTGGTTTCCTTTGATACCCATTTGTGTGATAAATGTTTCTTCACCCCCTCAAATTCAATCTTCAGGTGTGTTGAGGGCTAAAATGAGTCTCTTGTAGGCAACATGGAGATTTGTTTGTTTTTTATTCATTCTGACACCCTATGTCTTTTGATTAGAGTGTTTAGTCCATTTACATTCAAACTAATTGATACGCATTTAGTACCATTTTATTTTGTTGTTTCTGGAGATTTTCTCTTTTTATCATTCATGTTTTGCTGATTTTCTTTAGCGATATACAGTATTTGGATTTCTTTCTCTTTACTCTTTGCATGTTTATTAGTGGTCTTTGATATATGATTACCATTTATATATAACCTCTTCTACAAATAGAAATCTATATTAAGTTGATGGTTGTTCAAATGTGAACCCATTCTTTTCTTTTCTCCACCTCACATTTTTGCCATCTCACTGATGTCTTCTATTTTTCTCTCAAGCCTCAAGAATATCCTTATGATTGTTGCTTTAAAGATTACTTATATCTGTTTTGCTTAGATCTCTGGCTGTGTGGCCTTATCTTTTTCTTGGTTTGTCATAAATTCCTCCATCTCTTGCCTTTTTCTAAGTCTCTGTTAGACAAGCCAGTTATGTCTCCTGCTGCTGAAAATAATGGCCTTATGAAGAAGAGGTCATGTAGTTCCCAGGGCTTGACACTTTAGGGGGTGTCTCCAGTGTGTGCAGTGTGTGTTCTGCTGTTGTGTTGTGGCTGCTGTATCCTTCAGGCTAGTCATCCACAGGGGCTGTCCTCACTTGCTGTGGGCAGTGTTTGGTCCTTGGCCAGAATGTGGTGAGTTTTAGCTAGGTATGCTCTGATTTTGCTGGTAAAATGAGACCTGTCACAATCTCTATCAGAACCGAGGCCCTGAAAAACTCTCTGGTTGGGAAATGTGTTTTGGGCAGGGGTTTGTATTGGTCTTCTGGGAGAGGGGCCAGCTGTGCTAGGACTCAGGCAAGCTTGACTAAGAAGGGCAGTCCCACCAGAGTGCAAGGGGTAGGACTTATTGGAGGCAAGTTAGGCAGCCAGTGTTGCTACAGCACTGCTTTCCATAGGGGGCTCTGTGTTTATGCTGAGGGGCAGCAGAAGGAAATGGCACTGGCCATCTCCTTTGTTCCCAGAGAGGTGTCTCTGTAAATGCTGTCTATTGGAGGAGCTCTGAGCTACAAGAACAGTAAAAATTTCCCTATTGTATGCCCCAACTCTCTTCAGATTGCTGTTAACATTCTGTCTGCCTCCGGGTTTGCTGTATTTTCTCCAGGAGCGATGCACTGCCCTCTGAGATCTATCCAGCCAAGCCTGCTGATCTTTGAAACTGCAGGCTTTAAGCTCCACTGGTTTCAAGAACTGAAATTCAGCCTCTTTCATGTTCCAAGCTTTGGACAAACGTTCTCCTTGTGTGGTCCCATGTGTGCCCCTCTTTTCCTTGCCCTTCTCCCTGACCATGGCTCCCTCCCCTCCATGGCACCCATAATCTGCTTCTTCCCCAAACCACATCTCTGCACTTCCTACTTTCTTTAATGTGGCCTCTTCTCTCCTTTTAGTTGTGGAGTCTGTTTAATCTTACGGACATTTCTGGGTTTTTTTAGGACTATTTGATAGTTGTCTGGTTGTGACCATAGGATGAGGTGCTCCTAGGGTCCTCCTACTCCATTGCCATCTTCTTCTCCTTCTCCCATGGCTTTTAATGGTAAGATGTACTCTGTTTTGTAGCTACCATTAAAAAAAAAATGGTTTATATTTCAGATATAAGATTTAAATCTAGATTTACATATATACTATATTTTTTAATCTGGCTCATCTTGTCACTTATTGGTGATGGGCAGAGGTTTATGACCTCACTTGGGGAAAGTGAAAAACAGTAAAGGAATAATTTAAACAAAGCCAGTCTAGCATTGTTCTTAGAATTATTTAGTCCTATACCCAAACCAAGAGGTTATTCAGAAAATCATTATTTATTTTTTATGCACTGCCACTTATTTCTTGAAGTACAGAAAATCAACTCCTTTACATTAGGGGAAAACTACAGGGAAAACAAAGACTAATAAACTCAGAATGCTGATATTTGAAGAATCGAACAATTCAGCCTAATGAGTCTTAAAATGGTAACATTTGCCAATGGCAATTATAATTTTTCTTATTTGGAAAGTAATACTTTCTATAAAATTACATCTTATATAGTTGTAAAAACATAGGCTTATATTTAAATAGATTATATGATCTACTTTGTCCATAAACTTTCACCAAAATTTCTTTAGTTTTGTTTTGGTGTTTTGGTGTTTTGGTGTTTGAATATTCAGAGTCCTGAAGTGGTCACCATATAATTTGAGAACATTTTCATCACTCCAACCAAAAAAAAAAAAAAATTCCACACCCATTAGCAGTCATTTCTTATTTCACCCCAAATCCTGCAGGCATCAGCAACTATTAATCTATTTTCTGTATCTGTAGTTATTTTTTTTTTTTTCTATAATGGAGATTTCATCTCAATAGAATCTGCAGTCTTATTTCACTTACCATAATGTTCTCAAGATTCCTCCATTGCAGCATGTGTCACTACTTCATTTTTGGTAACTACTAAATAATACTCCATGTATGGATACATTGTGTGCATTCATCACTTGATGGGCATTTGGGTTGTAATACTGCTATGGACATCAATATATAGGTTTTTACGTGTATGTTTTTATTTTCTTGGGTATATACCTATAGTTGAATACCTACAGAGTGGAATTGAAGGGTAATATGGTAACTCTGTTTAACATTTTAGGGAGTGCTAGACTGTTTTTCCAAGAAGCTGCACTATTGGTGTTTGAGGCTTCCAAATCTTCCATATCCTCACGAACACTTGTTATTAACTTTTTTATAATAACCATATGGGTATCTACCTGTGCAATGGTATCTAATAGTTGGGGTATACTTTCTCTGATGGCTGATGATGTTGAGCATCTTATCATGTATTTATTGGTCTTTCATGTCTCCTTATTTCTTGCAGTAATGGTTTATAGTTTTCAGAGCATAAGTTCTATAGTTCTTTTGTTAAATTCTTAATTATTTAATTTTTGATACTATGATAAATGTTAACTTTATTTTCAGATTGTTCACTAGTAATATACAGAAAGTTTATTTTTGCATATTGACCTTGTACATTCTTTTTGAACTCATTTATGAGTTCTGTTTTTCTTTAGTATATTTCTTAGGATTTTCTGAATGCAAGAAATCATCTGCAAATAGCTTTATTTCTTCCCAAAATGTACTCCTCTTACTTTCTTGCCTATTTGAACTGGCCAGCACCTCTAGCAGAATGTTGGGGGTGGGGGAAGTGGTAGAGTAGATGTGCTTTTTTTTTTTACCCCCTGATTTTTAGGAGGTCATCATTCAGTCTTTCACCGTTAAGTATGGTTTCATTTTTTTAAAATTTAGTCCATAAACAACCTATCAGGTTGAATAAGTTCTTTATTCCTAGTTGTGTGTTTTTGTCATGGAAGTACGTTGTTTTTTGTCAAATGTTGTTTTGGTGTATATTGAAATAATCATGTTTTTAAATGCTTTATTCATAAGGTATATTATGTTAATTGATTTTTAGATATTACAACTTTACATTCCTGGGACAAATCACACTTCTTAGTAATGTGTAATTCTTTTGCTGTTGGGTTGTTGGTCGTGGAGGAGTCTGTGTCTTTATTAATAAAAAAAAAACATATTGATCGTAGTGTTTTCTTGTGATGGCTTTGGCTTTGGCTTTGGTATAAAGGTAATACCTCATGAATTAGTTAGGAGGCCTTCTTTCCTCTTGTGTTCTATGGAAGTCTTTGGGAAGAATGGATAATATTTCTTGAAATGTTGGGTAGAATTATATCACTGAAGTCATCTGGGCCTGTGCTTGTCTTTGTAGGGCTTTTAAATTACTAATTATATAAGCTCTAAATGGAGGCCCATTCAGATACTTTGCTTGTTTGTTTCAGTTTTAGAAGTTTGAGTTTTTCTGTCTAGGAATTTGTCCATCTCTTCTAGGATATATAATTTCTTTGCATAGAGTTGTGCTGTATCCCCTTTAAATCTTTTTTTTTTTTTTTTTTTTTTTTTTTTTTTTTAAATCAGTAGAATGTATCTTCTTTCACTTGTGACCTGAGTATTTCTTCTTTTTTTGGTCAGTCGAGCTAAAGGTTTGTAATTAAGAACAAACAACAAAAAACAAAAACAAAAACGAAAAACCCTTTCAAAAACCAACTTTGTCTTGTCTTTGTTTTTCTAATCTCTGTGATTTATACTCTAATTTTTTTTTATTCTTCTGGCTTTGGGTTTAATTTACTTTTCTTTATCCAGTGTCCTAAGGTAGTAAAATTAGGTTATTGTTTTGAGATGTCTGTTTTTTTTAATGTTTGTATTTATAGCTAGAAATTTCCCATGAACACTTCCCCAGCTGCATTCTGATATACTGTATCTTCGTTTTAATTTAACTCAAATATTTACTAATTTCCCTTATTTTTATTTGATCCATTTGCTATATAGATATATTTTTAAATTTTCACTGATATGTCAGTATCCCCCCCCCTTTTTTTTTTTTTTCTAGTTTCACTGTTTTTGTTGGAGCACGCACTTTGTATAATCTCAGGCCTTCTAAATTCTTTGTTTTATGGCCTAACGTGATGGATTCTGGAGAATGTTCCATATGCACTTGAGAATATGCATCCCACTGTTGGCATATGAAGTGTTAATAGATACCCATTAGGTCTAATTGATACTGTTTATGTTTTTCATTTTTTTTATGGATCTTTGTGTAAACATTGAAGTAGACTCTTGAACTCTCATTACTGTTGGAATTATCTTACTTCTTCCTGTAATTCTGTCAGTTTTTGCTTCATGTATTTAGGGTTTGTTGTTAGGTTCATATATATTTATAATTGATAGATTTTCCTGATGGATTGGCCTGTTTTTTGCTTATAAAATGTTTATCTCCAGTAATTTTTTTTATTAAAATTCTATTTTCCTTGGTAAGAGTATAGCCACTTTCTTATAGTTGCTATTTATGACTTAGCCCTTTCTATGTATTTGCTTTCAAATACATACATGTTTGTATCTTTGAATCTAAAGTGTGTCTCCTATAAACAGCAGTATTTGATTCATGCTTTGTTGATCTAGTCTTCAAATCTCTGCCTTTTGAATAGATTGTTTATTTCCTTACTACTCACCATTATTGATATAATTGGATTTAAATCTGTCTTTTACTGTTTAATATGTCTCATGTCATTTTCCTATTCCTCCTTTACTGCTTCTTTTTAAATGAATATTTTTTAGTTCACATTTTTTCTAATGTTTATTTTTGAGAGGAAGCACAAGAGCGGTAGGGGCAGAGAGAGAGAAGGAATGGCATGGAGGGAGACACAGAATCTGAAGCAGGGTCCAGCTCCAAGCTGTCAGCGCAGAGCCCAACATGGGGCTTGAACTCATGATCTGTGAGATCATGACCTGAACCACCCAGGCATCCCTAGTTAACATTGAAATCTCTTTAAAAATTAGTTAAAAAAAAAAAAAAAAAAAAAAAAATCATTAAAAAATTATCTTCTTAGTAGTCAAGTGAGGGTTTATCATATATGTCTCATAAGAATCCCCTTCACCTTTATAATTACATAATTCTAGTGAGACATAGAAATGTTCCTCTGACATAGCTCTGTTCTCTCTAATGCTTGTTGCTGTTAGTTATACATACCACATCTCTATATGTTACATAAAAATACATTGTTTTAGTTACTACTTTGCATAATGTCTATTTGTATAATGTTATTTCAAGTCTATTAAGAAAGCTGAGAAAAGGAAAAGTAAGTACATATTTATAGTTTGTTATATTAACCTTCTTATTTACCATTTTGAATTCTCTTCATTTGTTCCTGTAGATTCCCATTACCCGTCTGGTATCATTACTTCAATACAGCTTTCCTCTGCATCACTGCCCCCCACTCCCCCACCACCTCCTTGATGCTGCTATTGTAAAATTCATGACCTTTCCATTTGATGGAGTTCCAACAGTGCAATTACAAACATTTATTTTAAAAAGAAACAGCAGAAAGGAGAAGTTTTTGTTTATATTTTTCTTTTATTATATAATTTACAGGTGCTCTTTGCTTTTCACGTAGATTTGAATTACTGTTAGTATCACTTTTAGTCTTAAGATATTTTTTCAGTTTTTTTGTTTTATAAATGTTTTTATATTCTCTACACTTTTTAAAAATTTTATTTTTTTGTTTTTGAAGGAGACAGAACATGAGCGGGGGAGGAGCAGAGAGAGAGGGAGACACAGAATTCAAAGCAGGCTCCAGGCTCTAAGCTATCAGCACAGAGCCCAATGCAGGGCTCAAACTCACGAATTGTGAGATCATGACCTGAGCCGAAGTCAGACGCTTAGCCGACTGAGCCACCCAAGCACCCCTCTCTTTATTTTCGAAGATTCTCTTCATTTTGTTAACTGTAAGACTCTTGGTTGACAGCTTTTCTTCTTTCAGTAGTTTGAATATGTGATCCCTGTGTCTTCTGACCTCCACTGGTTTGGATTATAAGGCAGTGATTAATCATACTTGGGTTTCTTTGAATGTGACCAGTGATTTTTCTCTTGTGCCATCAAAATTTTGTCTTTGGCCTTCAGCATATTTTCTATGGTGTGTCTAGTTTTTTTGTTTGTTACTGTAGTGTAGGTGCCTGACATTTAGCTTTTTCACTATAACATAAGTGCTTGACATGACGCTTTTGATCACTGAGATCCATTTCAAAGACCTACATCTCGAATGAACATATTGCTGGCTGTACAACTAGGTAAAGAGACTGGCTACCCTCACTAGTAAAGTTCTGCTTTTAGGAAGCCCTGGGTGACCTGGATAACTGACCACTTGGATGACCCTGTGTTTCCCTGTCTGCACTTGAATTCCCATTCTTGTTTTAAATAGAAAGGTCCTATGAAAGCCTAGGCATTCCACTCATGACTCCATTAAAGGCAGAGCCCCAATTCCTTTCTCTTTCTGTGTGTCTGTCCTCTGTCTACCTCTCTACCCACCTCCTCACTGTGTGGCTGACCTGTATCCTCTAGGACTTGTGAATAATAAACCTTTTTTTTTTTTTCCTCAAAGTTTCCTGGTTTTTATTGCTAAGGTACATCTTGTAATTTTAATAAGAACTACAAGGCCTTTACAGCCCCAGCGTTGGCTCCAGCCAGGGAAATGTCTGTGGGGGCTTTACATAAGGAGTACAGGCTCGTTACAGTGGCCCCAAAAGTTCCCAGCTTCTACCATACTGTCAATAGGCTGGAACAAACACAAAACAGCTACTTGAAGTTCATTGAGCTTCTTGGAGGTTTAATGTTTTGTTTTATTTTATCAAATTAGAACATTTTCAGTTATTATTTATTTATTTATTTATTTTTTTTTCCTTGCTCCTTTTTCTCTCTACTCTCCTTCTGGTCCTTCTGTTATGTAAATTTTGATACATTTAACGGTGTCCCACATTTCTCTGGGGCTCTGTCCTTTTATTTATTTATTTTTTTTCCTCTCTGTTCTTCAGATTGTATAATCTCTATTGATCTATCTTCAAGTACCTTGATTCTTTCTTATGCCAGTTCAAATACACTATTGATCTCCTCTAGTGATTTTTTATTTTATTTTTCCTCTGGGCCACTGTACTTTTCAACTGCAGTGTTTCCATTTTGTTCTTTATTCTCTTTGTGACATTGTCTTCGCATCTTCTTTTCTTTCTTTCTCTCTAATTCTTATTCCTTTTAGTTCTTTACACATGTGTGTAGTGGCTTCTTTGAAGCCTGTGTCAATTAAATGTGACATCTAGGCCCTCTCACAGTTTCTGTTGCCTGCTGTTTTTTTCTGTGTATGGGTTATATTTCTGTTTCTTTACATGCATAATTTTCTGGAAAGTGGGCATTTTATTGTGATAGTTTGAAACCTGACTCCCTTCTTCCATCTTTGATATTATGTTGCTGTTTGTTTAGCGACTTGATGCAGTTATTTTCTGTTGCTCTATAATAATCACAAATTTGGATTAAATCAAAGCAAATTTATTATCCTACTGCTTGGAGGTCAGAAGTCCAGAATGATTTTCCATGGGTAAAAATCAGGGTGACAGCTTGTCTATTTTCCTTCTGGAGGTTCAAGAGGAGGTTCCATGCCTTTTTCCAGGTTCTAGGTTGAGATCAGGTTTTGACTTGTGGTCCCCTTCTGTTTTCAAAGCCAGAAATAGCTAGCTAGTCAGGATTCCTCATGCTGCATTCCTCTAACAGGGACTTGACTGCCTCCCTCTTCTGTACTATACAGATTTTTATTGTTACGTTGGGTCCGCCTCAGAAATCCAAGAGATCTCCCCATCTCAAAGTCAACTGATCAGCCTTAATTCTAGCTACAAACTTAATGTCTTGTTACAATGTAACCTACCATTTGTAGTTTTTAGCAAGTAGGATATGCCCCACTTTGGGGAGCTATTATTCTGCCTACCACACTTGGGTAGAATATTTTTGTGAGTGCATTTCTCCAGTGTAAAGTCTCTGAAGCCATTCTCTATAGGAAGCAGCCTTGGGCATGTGCACAATCACTCTGGATGACTTTATTTTGCACACTGGAAAACAATGGTCCATAAATATCAAGAATCCTATTGAATGCAAGATAGCTCTCATCAGCAGAGCTCAGACTAAAACTAGTTTAAGTACCAGTTTAGTGCACATTTTTCTTCATCAATCTACCTTCCAAACATTTCCAAGTGAGATTTGTAATGATGGTGGTTACATAGATCCATCTTCATGAAAGGAATGGTGTTATTAATATGACTACATATAGGTGAACATGTACACTTACTAGATAAGACTGTCACAATTAATTTAACTTTGTAAATGATAAAATATTTATTTTAAAGGAAAGTTTTCCACTGTGTTGGGTACTGTTGGTTGAGAAATGAATTGAGAAATGATTTACAAAGTACTAAACAGTTAAATTTATACTTGTTTGTCTTGCTCAGTATATTCTGAATATATTCAAAGACTCATGATATTAGCTGGATTAACTTGTACTGAGTCAAAAAATGTAATTATTACAAGGGCTGTCAGAAAATGACTGTCACTTTGGAGAATTATGAGGAAAGAGATCAAATTGCAAGATCTAATTACTTTGTAAGCACTGACTTGTGTCATGACCGCAAAGTCTAATAATAGTTATTGAATAGTTGTTTTTTGAGAAATTAGATGTTATTGTCATCTTTAAAAATTTTCATACTGTCTTCTATTGTAATTCATCTATAAAATGTTATAACATTATGAAAATTAGAATTTTGTAATATTAATGCCAGGATATACTGTCCAGATCAGCATTAATAGCTATACATTCTTAACATTTGCCAATTTTATAAAAACTCTTGAATAGTTCTCAATACGAAAGGAAAGAGAACTTTTCTGCACCCCTATGGACCAGCCTCACAACAACTGAATGAGTACTTCAAAAAACAAAAACAAAAACAAAAAACAAAACAAAAACCCCCAAAATGAACCATGTGTAGCAGCATATAAAGATAACTAACATACAGTGAATAAATCAGAATTATCAATAGCCATATCTGATATATGAAGTGAAAGCATGAAAATAGGAGGTAGTACCAAGGAGGATAAACCTAGAGACAGAATTGTAAATGAGATGGGGAGTCTAAAAGGAGAGGTGAAAGAGTTGGAGTCAGTTGTTCCAAATAAAAGATGCTACAAAGAGTAACAGCCCAACAGTCACATGAATTTATGAGCGAGCAGAGAAAAGGCCAGTGTTCTATAAGCTTTAGCTTAATTGGAAACTCTCTAATGTATTAGCTGTAAAAGTCATTCATTAGCAATGTGAGTGCCTAGTTCTTGAAGTGGATGTTTCATAACCAAAGAGTTACTGAAATAGGGAAGGCTCATCATTGTTTTGATTTTTAATTGAAGAGTCAAGACTTCAAGGGGAACTTGAAGGATATACTGAAATTCCAGTGGTTTTGCCATATGTCTGAACTTACGTAAGATGTATAAATTTTTCTAAAGGTTTCCTGTCTCTCAAGTAGAAAATATCTGCCCATCAAAATACTGAATGGTTGCTGTAAAGGAAACAGAAAAGACAGTATGCTTAATCAATATAACTTCAAAGCTTGCTTTTTCTGGACGTGTTGAGCATAGGAAAATGAAGGATGTACAGTCAGTATATTTGGTTAGAAAGGAGTGTAGAAAAACGACATATCTCTTACCTTATGCATGATCTTACCATTCATACTGCAGACATAGTCGGGATAATGGGTAAGCATGGTTGTCTAGCATAAAGGCAAAGGTAGTAGAATACCTCCATGGTTCTACAAGGTGAACCTTGTACCTCAGTGGTTTTTCTTGCAGGAACTTAAAAGAGGTCACTTGATTTGTTTCTTTGAATTTGCACTGTGCTGCAGACTTCTTAAAGATGAACAGGGTTTTTTGTTTGTTTTTGTTTTTTTGTATCAACTGAATGATCAACAAGAAATCTAGTATAATTTGTGCAGGGTCATATGTACAGGATCTGAGTAAATGAAGATCTTGATTAGGACAGCACCACTCACTTTTCATGGATTAATTAAATGAATTAGGGTAACTAGTTTAAAATTTTTTTTTTCAATGTTTATTTTTTTGAGAGAGAGACAGAGTGTGAGCAAGGACAGGGCAGAGAAAGAGAGGGAGACACAGAATCCAAAGCGGGCTGTCAGCATAAAGCCTGATGCAGGGCTCGAACCCACAAACTGTGTGATCTTAACCTGAGCTGAAGTCGAACACTTAACCAACTGAGCCACTCATGCACCCCAGGGTAACTGGTTTAAAGCTTAAGCCTAAGCAATATTCTGAGAACAGCTATTTCGTATCCTACCGTGGCTAAGGCTGATAGGTTTTATAGAAACTTTAGAGACTTTAGAGATCATCTAGACAAATTGGTATAAATTTGTAATATGTAATACTTTTAATGAATAATCAGGGTCCTGAATTTGCCAATAAATTAGTTTTATTATAGCTAATTTATTAAGCTAATTTATTATAGCTAATAAAATGCATTATTATACCTAATCTGGTGATAAGATTCTCACTGATTTGTGTATATTTGATATAGAAAAGGGTGAAGATTCTATAGTTAACAAAGAGTTGAATGAATATCATCCATAAGAAAGTAAATAATACCTGTTGTAGTGGGAAACTATTTGAGACATGCTGATTTAGAACATGTCCAGGGAAGTTCCTCAGTAAGAAAATAAATAACAGAATTTAAACTCTGGTTTTTCTGCCACATTAGTCTCCTCTGTGCCTTTGTATCTTTGGGATTCAGAAATGTTGGGAGGCAGGAAAATTTTAAGCTTCTTAAAAAAATAGCTTCTTTCAGTTGAACAGCCAAAGAATGCAATGGGAACAGCTAGGCTAAGATGTGGCAAAAACAGTGAGCTGATGTGAAGCCAAGAGAGTAGAAATAGCCTGTGACTTTTCCATAATTAATACTGAGGGAGTAAATAGTGATCTGTAGATTGAAGAGAAGGATCAAGGATGACTCCTGTGTTTTCAAGTTGAGTAATTGGGGGGATGTCATTATTCAGATAGGTGAGAGGAAAGGATGTAAAGAAATTGAGAATTCTGTGGAGCCATATCAAGGTTAATCTGTCTAGTAGATACCTAGGTGGAGATGCCAGTTGGAAGCTGGGTTTATAAATATGAAGTTTAGGGAAGTGGTCAGCACTGAAATGAACTGGGGTTCATAAAAGAATTAGGACATAGGGAGAAGATGCTTATCTGTAATCAATAAATGTTTGAATTTAATTATCCATTATATTTCCTTTCTAAAAGAAAGGTAAAAAAATACTGTATCTTGTTGGGAAGTCACAATTTGAAGAAAACTAACATTTTTAAGTGCTTACTATGTGTGAGGCACATTTTTCAGATGTGAGGATTATCATTTTAACAAATATAAAAGTGCTCCCATGAGTCAGTTAATGCCTATTATCAACAGAGAGCACAATATGGTCTAGGCAGATTCTACCTAATAGAGGCTAAGGAATTAGATGTTACTAGTAGCCTAAAAACAGACTAAATACATCTGCCAAACGCCACAGAAGTTCTCAGGCTCCGTCTTAACAGTCGTGAGATCCTGAGGTTAGTGACCCTTCTTATTTGTAGGTGGAGTCTAAAGGCATCTTTCCCAGTGTAAGATTCGTCACCTTGCAAAAGCATCTGCAGGACCGGGTAATACGTTCATCTGAACTGATGATGAGATTGCCTTGCTCTGGTTAGACCACTGTTACATCACAGTTTCCTATTTGATTCCCCTATGTGTCTGAGAAGGATCTTAAAAATAAAGTTAAAAATCGAAAGTTGTTGTACGTTCCTACTGAGTGGGTCTTGATCTTTTTATATTTGGGAAGACAACTCTTATGATGCTTTGGGTTGTCCTGATGATCAAAGGCTAAATCCTGGGCTGTGTAGATCACAGTTGAGACTCAGCTTGGCAATTTTTAGGAAACTGTGCTAATGTAGAGCAGGTGAAACATGTTTGCCTCATGTCAAAATGACCTGCATGTAAATTAACCTAATAGGCATTGGCTAGATACCACCTCCATTACAAAATTTTTGCAGAAATGAAATTGACATATTAAAATGCATTCAATCTAATTTTATTGTGGAAAACATAAGCAAAAAATTGCCATCAGATAAATGCACACACACTAGCATTTGAGTTTGATACTCCACATATGCACAAAAATCTTGTGCAGAGTTCAGGTTGATATTCTTTGGTAGTACTGGCAATTTCCATGCATCAATAATGGATTTTGAGATTCATGAACTATAGTGACTGAAGTGAATAATGATTCTGTAAGGTTTATACCTGACTTTCTCTGAAAGCCGGACTTTATAAAATGAGGAATAAGTTTTAAAACTCTATGGGACATACCATATTAGAGATTATTATATTTGTAAAAAGAAAAAAACAATTTCACAGAATGAGAAAATGTGTTTTTGTTTCTACATGTAGATTTTTCTCCCAACTCCTAGCTGGTACCTAGGGAGTCCTGAGCTCTGCAATTTCACCTGTGGTCTGATGTGTGTGTGGAGTTGTTGATATTTCCTCATAACACTGTATGAAATGCAGAGTAAACAGTTTGTAAGAGATCTTCTTGAAAAGCTGTAAGGGATAAGGCTATGGCCACAGAGCTTGATTAATTAAAAATTGATTCTCTAATGAGGATATGATTACCAGCTTCAAGCTTTGATTCTTTGCTGGAAATACCACTGATTTTCTGAAAGCATTTTTTAAGGAGTGGATTTTGGAATGGAAGACCAAGCACTGGCCCAGAGGTCATGTATATATCTTCTACTCCTGATTTATTCTCTTATTTGTTAACTAGTATAATTTCTTCTTGCTTCAGTTTCCCTATATGTGAAATAGGGATATGACAACTATTCTTTCTGATGCAGTATGCTTGTAGGGATCAAATGGGAAAATACATGGATAACATAGAAACATGCATATAGTATAGTTGTGCAAATTTTATAATTTATATTTAAGCACCTGGGTTCACACAATCCAAATGAAATATTTTTTTAAATCAAGTATAGTTGCATGCAATGTTATATTAATTTCAGGTGTGTAACAGTGGTTTGCAAACTCAACACATTACACTTCTTGGGGTGAGCATTGTATAGTTATATCTGTTACTGTAATATGTTATTATTGACTATATTCCCTATGCTGTACTTGTCACAAATGGCAAGATTTAATTCTTTTTATGACTAATATTTCAGTGTGTGTGTGTGTATGCATGTGTGTATATATATGTATGTATATGCATATATATCTTTATATCTGTGTGTGTGTATATATATATATATAAACAAATCTCATATGTTCTTTATCCATTCATCTATCAGTGAACACTTAGGTTTGTGTCTGTATCTTGCTATTGTAAATAACGTGCTAAACATAGGGGTGTATATATCTTTTCAAATTAATGTTATTTTCTTTGGGTAAGCACCCTGCAGTGGAAATATCAGATCATCATATTTCTATTTTTAATTTTGTGAGAAATCTCCATACTGTTTTCCATAGTACTGCACCAAGTTACATCCCTACCAGCAGTGTATGAGGGTTCCTCTCACATTGTCACCAATGCTAATGGTGAGAATTAATTCTATCTTTTTGATGGCAGTTCTGACTGGTGTGAAGTAATACCTTATTGTGGTTTTGATTTGCATTTCCCTGATGATTAGTGATGTTGAGCATCTTTTCATATGTCTGTTGGCCCCAAATGAAATATTTTAATATTCACTTGGCTTTTTGTTAAATATCTTAAAAAGTGATAGATTTCCAAAATATAACTTTAAAACGTAATTCTAAAAAATTGGCCTATTTAAAAATACAGATGGTTGTTGACTTCTCTGTGAATTAACTTTACAAAGACTTGAAGTATCGAAAGTAATTCTCAGTAGAGAATTTTTTGCAAAACAAATTTCTCCTAGGAGAAGAATATTTCTCAATGATTTATTTCAGCAGTTGGTGCACTTTTAAGGCTCCTTGATTATTCAAGTTTACTCCCATCTTCCCATCTATTCTGAAGCACCATTATTCAAGGTGGTATGGGCAGTATGGTTATCTTTAAGCAAAACTAAACAAGACAAAAACAAAACAAAACAAAAACCCAACAAAACAAAATCAAAACAAGAGCAAAAACCCTTAAAATCAAAAAGCAAACTTCTCATATTCTCTTCTTCTTGGGTCATGACTGTCCCTTAATAGGTCTACAAACAGACATGTCCTTTGTTCATTCACTTAACATCAGCTGTTTGTTGAGCATCTTCTATGTGCGAGGGCAGTGGGGATAGAGCAGTGATAAAAGCAGACAAAATCCTCGTCTTCATAGAGCATGCATTCTATGAGCCATACAGTCGGAGTGAAAAGAGCATTCTCAGCAGAGAGAACAGCCATTGTAAAGATCCTGAGACCAGCAAGGTTGGCATATTGGAAGATCAAAAAGGTGGTCAGGGTGGCTGGAGCAGAATGAGCAAGAGAAGAGTGATACAAATGAAGTTGTGAGAGTAGGCAGGGCCAGGTAACATATAGGTGTTGAGACCAAGGTAAGAACATTGAATTTTATAGACTCGGTGTCCATGAAAGTGTTGAATGAATGACTTTTTGCCATTCATTTACCATAATGATTTTTCCTCAAAATACTGTACCTAATGAATGTGACATGAAATGGGATATTTTATATTAGTTTTGGCAGATAACCTTATCACCTTGGCATATGGTTCTTATTCAGAGAATAATATATGGGACAAAATTGAATTATGTACCATGTTGGGATAAACCTACTATGTTTGGCTCTGTATAATTGCACAGAGCAAGAGGGGTGAAAGAGTAGAATCTTCTACCATCTAGTTGTTGAATGCAGATGCTCAGTGTTTCAAAGCACCGTCTCGTTGAGCCTTAATTTGGCCCGAATGTTTTTTCTATGCTATACCTTGATTCTTTTTTTGAGTTTATTTTTGAGAGAGGGCAAGCAGGGGAGGGGCAGAAAGAGAGGGAGACAGAGGATCTGAAGCAGGCTCTGCGTTGACAGTGCAGAGCCCTATGTGAGTCTCAAACTCACAAAGCATGAGATCATGACCTGAGCCAAAGCTGGATGCTTAACTGACTGAGCCACCCAGGCACCCCTGTGCTTACCTTAATTTTTAAGTGAAGTTTGAGTATAAAGTCATCATGAGCCCTAAGACCGTTAAAAATTTGTGAAGACTATGACAAAATAATTCATGTAGAAAAGAGGACTCACTTGCAAACTCCTCCCTCACCCACGATTTGCTATCAAGACTTCTTCTTTTGGCAAGTACTTCTTTAAAAAAAAATTGTATCAAATTGTACATATTTACTTTCAGTTATTGCTTACATGAATGTTTCATTCAATTAATATATTTTTCTAAATGTGAAAACTGGGTATTTTGGACTGAGGTAGAGGTATCATAATAGCTTCCATTAAAGTTAATGGATTTTAAAAATTCAGTATTTTTCATTTAGGATATAGTGTTGAGTAAATGAAGCTCATTAGGTAAGAGAGAGCTGTGTTTTGAAATGGGAGACCCATGCAGAACCTAGATAATTAAATAAAGGTTGTCGTTTCAAGTTGACTTTCTTCCTGAAACTTTATAGTGTCAAAACTTTATCATTCTTTGACTAATAATAACTAATGACAACTACAAAAATTAAAAAAAAAAAAAAAGTTTCTGCCTTTAAGACCATACCACTGTGCTCACTTAGCTAGACACAACTGCAAGAAAATGTTTATATTTATCACAGGTAAAGGTAGAATACAAACTGTTTAAGGGAGCCTGGGTGGCTCAGTCAGCTGAGCATCCAACTCTTGGTTTCTGCTCAGGTTACAATCTCACAGTTGGTGTGTTTGAGCCCTGTACTGCCAGCTTTGGAGCCTGCTTGGGATTCTGTCTTTGTCTCTCTGTTCCTCCCCTCTCTCGCGCTCTCTCTCTCGCTCTCTCTCTCTCTCTCAAACTTAAAAAGGGAATACCAACAGTTTAAGAATTTGTTTTTGATTTAAAGCTGAATTCTAAAAGGTTTTTTTTTTTAATCTTAGATTCTTCAAATTATTGCAATATAAAGGGAGCATTTGATATTTGTAGCTTATGTTTTCCACTTTGTTTTCTCCTCTTTGGATGGGGTGCAGATATACAGGATAGGTATTTCTTAATACTTAGGGTGTATGGAATGTTCTTGTTCTTTCACAGTTTTCTTTTCATATCTAAATTTGGAAAACTCCAATGTGGTTCCTAGCAGATACTTACCTAAAGCATATCTACTGGAGGGTTTTGTGTGGCTCTTACTGTTCTGTCAATGGAGGCCTGCAATTTTTCTTCAGAGAATGTAGCTCATACAGCTATATGCTCCTCGTGGAAGGTTAGAATGAGTTTGAAGGTACAAGCAACTCTAATGACCCAGTGGTCTTACTGATCTCTTAGCAGCAGAGAACTCTTTATCCCCCCTCTAGCACTCTACCAATAAAATGGTCCCTATCACTGATGTGCTTTTTGGTAGAGTCAGGAAAAGCAATTTCTTTTTGTTTGTTTTTTTTCTACTACCCACCCCCATCCCTTACTTCTATCTTTATTTCTGTATTTATGTCTCTTATCTCTACCATTATCTCTCGTACTTCAGATCCCTAGGAGATTATTTTTCTGAGTTAGGCATAGATGGAGCTTTTATACTGGAGTCACTGGTCATCCCTTGGATAACTGATTTAGTTGATGTAGCATGTCATGATGCTATTGGTTATGCCAAGGGAACAAGATAAAATGTTATGAAGCATTACAGCATAAGTTCATAAAATCACTTCCAGACTCTCGTTCAAAAGAAGGTTGTTTGGCATAGCAAGAACTTAAGTGTTTTATATCCAGAATAATATCCTCACCCCTCCCCCATTACCACCAGGATTCCACTGTGCATAGAAGACTTCTTGTTTGTGGTATTTCTCAATAACTAGATTTCTGTGGAAACCCTATAGCACTGTTCATCCTTATTTACTTCCTATTCTCTTCTGTACTGGAGGCACTGTCTAATTGGAGGTAGAAATTACTACACTATTAGGATTGGGCAAAATGAACTGGACTCTTTCTGACTCAGAGGATAATTCCCATGTAGTTGGATTGTGGACACATGGTTTTAGATTTACATTACTTTTGAATACCCAAGTGTTAAGATAGTATGAGGATTCAAATATTTCTTCATTGAGGAAAAACAATGTTATTTTGGCTCCAGAGTAGATTATATATAATAATTAATCCATTCTCAATAATAATGAAGGTAAATTCGCCAAATATTATATGGAATTTCTTTATTATCTTATACTGCTATTGCCACATAATTGAATTTTGGCAATACTTACAGGTAGTATAATCAACATGCTAGTCACTTTCCAAAAGTCCTGCTATCAGAAATATTTGAAAGCATAGGTCCAAATTTACAAGGCCAAATGATCGAGACCAACCACACAGGTAACACAGATGAATGAAAAGACACAGTATAATATGATTGGGAGTTGGGGAGGGGTGGTGGGAACCATGGCCAAGTAGAAAATATACTCTATGTCTAAAATTGTCCAAAATAAAATTTACATGTCCCAAAACACTATTGTATCACATGAATACATTTTTGAGCCCCATTGGGGTTATGGACTGTCAGATTGTAGCATCTGCCTGTTTACTTATTTTTTTCAAGTAACTCACCTGGTAAGAGAAGAAATAACTAGATGTAGTCCAGGTAAGCGGGTATTTCTTAATTTCACATATAGGAAAATCAGACCATGTTTATGAGGAGAAAATATAAACTACAGGGGAAAAGAAAAATGAATTGAACAGGTGCCAAACCTGTAAGAGACTTGTGCAGATGGTGAATATAACCTTACAGAAGATAAATTGTTTCTCTTCTTATGAGTCTGAAGCCTAAATCTGAGATTCATCGAAGTTCTCATCTCATAAGCCTTTGCTGAAGACTAATCTCAGTGAGGCCTCCTATGACCAGCCAATTTAATATTGCAAGCACCCTGGCACTCCTAATCCTTTTAACCTTGAACTGTTTTTGCTGTTACCCACAGCACTGACTTCTAAGACTGATGTTATATAACAATAAGCAATATGTATATATCATAGTAACATAATTACATGTTATATACCATGGTCATTGCTTACTGTTTTCCTTGTTAGGATGTAAATTAGATGAAGGCAGGTATCTTCACTTTTATCTTGTGATGTATGCCAAGGTCCTAGAATAAATCTTGAAACCTGGTAGGCTCTCAATAAATGTTGAATGAATGAAAATGTGAATGTACACAGGTATAGATAATTGTAGGTAGTAAATAAATTTGCTGTTCAGTGTTTTAATATTCTTGCAAAACAAGAACGGCCATCTGTTTAGAGAGAAGGATTTAAAGGAGTAGCAGGGTGTTTGAGTAGAATGACTGCCTTTAGAAGCTAAAGCCATGAACAGAAAAGCATCTGTCCTGCTCTACTGGAACCCTATTTAAGATGGACACTTTAATTTTGCAGTGGTGAGCTTGGTTCTGTGATTTTTTTTTTCCCTCTAGCAGGACACTGAAGCCTGTGGCAAAGGAATCATGCACTTAAATTTAATTAAAGTAGTGGATTAGTGGATTGGAAGTGACCCAAGGACAGGGAACACTGATAAGATAACAAAAAGATTAAAGCATTGATACAATAGAGTCTCAAGAAGAAGTAAAGCTATGGTGAGACATTAGCCTGGAAGAAAATTAAGGCTTTATTGAGAAATATCAGAGAAAACAGCAAACAAGTATTCTTAGAAAAGGGTGTTGTGAGTGGCACCTGGGTGGCTAGTCGGTTAAGTGGCCAACTTCAGCTGAGGTCATGATCTCATGATACCTGAGTTTGAGCCCTGCATCAGCCTCTCTGTTGTCAGCACAGAGCCTACTTGGGATTCTCTCTCTCTGCCCTTCCCGCACTTGTGCTTTCTCTATCTCAAAATAAAACAACTTTAAAAAGAGGTATGAGAACATCGTGGTAAGAGTAGCCCTTTGTAAAAGCAGATTACACGCGAGCAGGGCTTGTTGTCAGTTTGGATCATGACTGTATACTCAGAAGTGCTTAGCACATAGTAGGTCCTTAATGTGTGCTTGTTGGATGAATGGTGAGGTCAGTGTGACAGTGAGAGTAGGTTCCTGTGGTACAGGATGAGAAAAGATTTTTGAGATAAAAGGAGAAGACTATCAGTGATCAAATGGCTGAATATTTACACCTGGCCTTGGATGCTTCTATGAAGACCTAAAAAGGCAATTGGAGACCTTGTGTTAAAGAACTTAAATTGTAGGCCCATAAGCTAATAGGTCTGCATAGAGCAGGTTGGATGGAGAGTAGATGTCATGATCTTGAAAAAAGAGGGGTTTTCTGTATCAGAGTAGAAGAATAATGGTTTTGAAGTCACAAAAGGCTAACTTGATTCATACTTGTTGCCTCCAATGCCTGAAATAGAGGAGAATGGCTGATAGAACAAATTCTCCAAAGCCCAGTTTTGTTTAAGGCAAACAGGTAGAAGTAGCATTCTGTGAACATTCGGAAATATAAGAGGGTTGATTTACAATGGAATAGTTCCTCCAAAGGGTGCGTGGGAAAGAGGAAGAAGGCTGGGGAGGGGACAAGAGGGTAGTTATGGGGGAAGAAACTCTTCATATAATAAATTGTAAAGTAGAACCTACCAGTACCCCTGGAGAAGGATTGGTAAACATCCTCAAAAGGCAGTACCTATTGTTTTGAGAGAACCAAAGTCTATTTCAGCGATACTAGCATTTGTTATTTGTAACTAACCCTGGGCTGTTATTCTCTGAAAGTATCAGTATGATTCTTATTTATTGAACATTATGGTAAGCACTACATTACACTATCTCATTTAATTCTGAGACCATTGCACATGTTTATTGTATGAAGTAACCACTATTCTTCTTTGTAAACCAGGGCTCAGGGAAGAAGCAAAGCTTACTCAAAGGTACAGACAATAAGTGGAAGAGTTGAGACTTAACCAAAGAAAGTTTTATTTTTAAACCCTTCATTCTTAACTACATCTGCCATACTTAAATCCCAGAGTTCTTCATGTCTTAATATAAAATAGGCTTTCCTTCTTGATTTTAAATTATTTCAGGTTTTCAGTGTTCCAGGTGCATCTGACGCTGCCAGCTTCACACAGACACCACTCTCAGTGACATAAACATGAAATTGTAAGATAACAATTCTGAGGATGTGTGTTGAGAGTACAAAATAGTGTTTTAAAGTAGAAAACTCTAAATCATTTGAAGTTCGGTACAAATCTATATGAAAAAATGTTCACCGTAAACAGTGAACAAATTCTGATTCACTGGCTTATATTGGAGATTGGGAAAGGGAGCGAAAATAAGGAGACTAGACCTTTATATACCTATTGCATATTTTAGACATGTGATTTGTATGTTTAATCTAGTTAAATTCACCTAACAGTTGTGTGAGGTGTGTATATACATGAGGAAACTTTTTCAGAAAGGCTAAGGTCATACGGTGATCCAATGGTAGATCTGGGATTTTTGAAGTCAGGTACAAAATATTCTAAAATATTCCAAAAATTTATTTCAGTATCTATGCTTCCTGGTAGAAATATGATCCAATTAGTAGAATTTAGCTCTGTGCACTTATTTTATGGGAAAAATCTATGTAAATGAAAGGCCTCTGGTTAAATATTGGGGTGCCAGATTGTTTCAGTGTACATAGCAGACCAAACTGACTAAAATTTGCCTGCCCACACACAGAAAAATGATACTCTGTCGGGAAAATTTTGATAAAATTCATCATAATCCGTTTCACTTCATGGAGGTTTAATAATGTAAATTTTGATCTTAAGTGAATTAAACCGCAACAATAATCAACATTTATTGAACATTTACTTTTACCAGACACTATGCTAAGCATTTTACATATACATTAATCATTACAGGTCTACTGGGCCCTTCAAATTCTGGGTTCTAATGGTCTCTTCAGCCATGATCAGCATGTTTTATATCAGTGGCGCTCCCAGTGCTGATCCACAGATTAGTGCTAGACTGGCTTCAGAGGATACATCCCAGATATAAGAAATGAAAATGCTAGGAGAAGGGCCTAAATATATTTATTTTAAACAAGATTCCTTAACAAATGAGAGATTTCCCTAATCTGACAAAATACATACCTTCCTGATTTAATATTCAGTGTGTTGCATTAATGAGTCCATGGATTACTCATGGCTCTAACAATGAATTCCACACTGGTATTGAACACATGAGTTGTATGAGACCATTGCACATGTTTAATAAATCTGTAGATCATAATTTTGCAAAATAATGATCTAATCTCAGAAATGAAGGTTGTATCTAGAGCACCCAACTCTCCTAAAATGTAGAGCTCTCTTCCCCACCATAAGTGACAACCTGCAAATCTGACTTATTTTATCAAATGAAGAATTATCATACTTAGTCAAATATAAAGCACTCCTATCAGGACACAATGAATTTGTAGAAGGATCCCACTTGTCCAATAGAAAGATTCCATTAGAACACTAGATTCCATTAGAACACTAGTATACACAGTAGGGCTAAGTAGTATATTTACTAAGTATAGAAACTGAAGTATTTGCTGAAATCCCTGGTGATGTTGATTGGACAATTAGGCTCATTCTTTTGTATCTTTAAAATAATTAGGATATTGTACCAAATTATAGGTCTATGAAGTGAGTATTATACTGAAATACAAAGTCCTATTTTAATTTTTTTCTATAAGAAATTAAAAAAATTTTAATGTTTGTTTTTGAGACAGAGAAAGGGCAGAGAGAGAGAGAGGAGAGACACAGGATGTGAAGCAGGCTCCAGGCTCTGAGCTGTCAGCCCAGAGCCCAATGCAGGGCTTGATCCCATGAGCTGTGAAATCATGACCTGAGCCAAAGTAGGTCACCAAATCGACTGAGCCACACTGGTGTGCCCAAGACTGACATTTTTTTGATGTGCTTATTTGAGTATTTTTTAATATTTAATATTGGATTCTTGTTGAATTCAAGGTAAATAGCATGTGAACTTCAGTGACATTTGTGAACAGAGCTGACCTTGATTAGAGCAGAACTACAGAGTATAATTTGAAGGTTACATGGTGGTATGTTCTTTCTTCAAAAACTCTTCCCTGTTGGCCCTACCTTAAAGTATAAAATTAATTTATTCTTAAGACTTTGAAAGCTACTGCTAAAAGACAAATGTTACCTGTGAAAGATCAAGCACTGCTTTCACATAGGAATTTAATTGTTTTGTTAAGTTTTTAGTTACTATTATTTATCTTACTATCGACCCTATTTGATGTAATTACAGGTTTCAAAAAATTGCAATAAATGATATTTATAAATGAAGCAAAAGTCATAATCTCTCTGTTTAGGATACATTTATATATAATATTTTATATATATATATATATATATATATATACTATGTTCTTTAGAAATCTGTTTTTATTTTTCCACATAATATCTTAAAATAATTCTCTCCATGTTATTTTGAATTCAATAGACTATGTTGAGTATATTAGTGAAGTGACTATTTAGACTAAATACATTGAAATGATTATTAGTTTTCCTCAGAAAGGAATGGACAGCTTGTCTTCCATGGTAGGCAGAGCTACTGAAGAACCCTCACCTGGCAAAGATTCATAATGAATGCTTGATTTGAACACTTTAGGTTCATGTTACAGAATATTATGCCAGATTAAAGGAAGAATTGACTATAATCTTGTTTTCTGCATGGACTTTGCAAATGAGGCTTTACCTGCTTTGGTAATTATTTATGTGCCACAGAAGGCTGTATTTAATTTTAATATGTTCAATTATATATTGGAATTGTTCAGAGGTGTTTTGTGTTCAGGGAGGTACCATTTTAGTTTAAAGTTTATTTTAAGTTTTAAAGTTTATTTTACTCTAGTTTTTAAAAAGTTTAGTTTAGAAAGTATTTTTTAGTTTAGAAAGTATTTTTTAGTTTA